>NC_143042.1:9865000-9987500 GCF_057628025.1 Oncorhynchus mykiss | reverse complement strand
CGTCTAGGAGCAACAACGGCTCAGACGCAAAGTGGTAGGCCACACAATTTCACAGAATGGGACTGCCGAGTGCTGAAGCGTGTAGCGCGTTAAAATTGTCTGTCCTCAGTTGAAACACCACCAAACTGCCTCTGGAAGCAACTTCAGCACAATAACTGTTTGTTGGGAGCTTCATGAAATGGGTTTCCTTGGCTGAGCAGCCAAACACAAGCCTAAGATCACCATGCTCAATGCCAAGCGTCTGCTGGAGTGGTGTAAATCTCGCGTTCTCTGGAGTGATGAATCACACTTCACCATCTGGCCAGTAGAACACTACCTGGCCCAATGCATAGTGCCAACTGTAAAGTTTGGTGAAGGAGGAATAATGGTCTGGGGATCTTTTTCATGGTTTGGGCTAGGCCCTTTAGTTCCAGTGAAGGGAAATCTTAACGCTACAGCATACAATGACATTCTAGATGATTCTGTGCTTCCAACTTTGTGGTAACAGTTTGGGGAAGGCCCTTTCCTGTTCCAGCATGACAATACCCCTGTGCACAAAAGGGAGGTCCATACCGAAATGGTTTGTCGATTGGTCTGGAAGAACTTCACTAGTCTGCACAGAGCCCTGATCTCAACCCCATCGAACGATGAATTGGAACGCCGACTGCGAGCCAGGCCTAATCACCCAACATCAGCTCCCCACCTCACTAATGCTCTTCTGGCTGAAAGGAAGCAAGCAATGTTCCAACATCTAGTGGAAAGTTTTCCCAGAAGAGTGGAGGCTGTTATAGCAGTAAAGGGGGGACCAACTCCATCATAATGCGCATTATTTTTAAATTAGATATTCGACATACGTTTGGTCCTGATGTGGATTGTGGTCCTGACGGTCTGAAAACGATGTATGTAATAGTGTAGTAACGGCCAAGGGCCTGTATCAAATAACTCCAAATTTAGAACTTAGAACTCCTGTCCTCTGGGCTTGAACCCTCTCTCCTCCCCTCTCTCCTCCTCTCTCCTCCCTCTCTCCTCCCCTCTACTCCTCTCTCTCCTCCCCTGTCCTCCCCTCTCCCCCTCTCTCCTCCCCTCTCTCCTCCTCTCTCCTCCCCTCTCTCCTTCTCTCTCCTCCCCTCTCTCCTCCTCTCTCCTCCCCTCTCCTCCTCTCTCCTTCCTTCCCCCTCTTCCCAGGTGGTCTGTATGTTGGTGACCGCCCACCCCAACCTGATGAGCAGCCACGGGACAAGGCGCCACACGCCCCTGCACCTGGCCGCCCGCAACGGGCACCACTCAGCCGTGCACACCCTGCTGGAGGCCGGCATGGACGTCAACTCCCAGGTCAGCGGTCTAGGGGTCAGGGTCACTGTGGAGTCAGGGGTGAGCGGTTGGGGTATGGGTTGGGAGGGGGGTGAGGGGGGCCACTCTGCATTTCCCCCTCAATACAACATGTTCTCCTGTAGAGGGAGGTAAGAGAGGTGAGCTAAAGGTCAACTCAGCCTGAAAGGAAAACTCCTCCCAAAAACCGTCTTTTGGTATTCGTTTCATTTTGTCAGCAATCAAGTTTTCAAGATATGTAACTTTCAAAATATAGAAATTATCCCTGTATGATGCATTTAGCATCACATGGTAGTCAGGGTGAAACCAGGCTTCAGCTTTGTAACAGTTCTCTTCCCTCCTGCAGATGTTGCTCCAGTAAATCTGACTGTCTCTTTAGCTCAAGATACACTCCCTCCTTGTAATGAATGTTTCAAGCCTGTCTCCTGTGTTTTTAATGAGTTGGTACAGTATCTGAGGACAATCTTCCTTCTCTTCAACCTCTTTCTGAATATGGTTTTGCGGTAATATTCGCAGAACACAGTAATGCACAGTTTGTGAGGGGCGGTCGGAGTAGGTCAAGGATGAGTTTGAGGTGTGTGTGTTGTCTTCATACATACAGTATGGTACTGTGTGTGATTGCTTAAGATATAGAACACATGTGTGTGGGGGGGGGGGGGGTGTAGAATGATGTGGTTATTGAAATAAGTTAATTATTGATGGGGAACAGAGAGGGAGACAAGGATGAGAGTAGTACGGGGTGTTCCTGAGTTCATACACCCTCTCTCTCTTCACCCCTGCCCCTCTCTCTCTTCATCCCACCCCTCTCTCTCTTCATCCCGCTCCTCTCTCTCTTCATACGCCCCTCTCTCTCTTCACCCCGCCCCTCTCTCTCTTCACCCCGCCCCTCTCTCTCTTCACCCCGCCCCTCTCTCTCTTTACCCCCGCCCCTCTCTCTCTTTACCCCCGCCCCTCTCTCTCTTTACCCCCGCCCCTCTCTCTCTTTACCCCCGCCCCTCTTTACCCCCCCCTCTCTCTCTTTACCCCCGCCCCTCTCTCTCTTTACCCCCGCCCCTCTCTCTCTTTACCCCCGCCCCTCTCTCTTTACCCCCGCCCCTCTCTCTCTTTACCCCCGCCCCTCTCTCTTTACCCCCGCCCCTCTCTCTTTACCCCCGCCCCTCTCTCTTTACCCCCGCCCCTCTCTCTTTACCCCCGCCCCTCTCTTTCTTTACCCCCGCCCCTCTCTCTCTTTACCCCTGGCCCTCTCTCTCTTTACCCCTGGCCCTCTCTCTCTTTACCCCCGGCCCTCTCTCTCTTTACCCCCGGCCCTCTCTCTCTTTACCCCCGGCCCTCTCTCTCTTTACCCCCGGCCCTCTCTCTGTTCACCCCTCACCCCTCCCAGCTCTCTTTTCTCCCCTCTCTCCTCCCCGCTCTCTCCTTTCTCTCGCTCCCCTCCCCTTCTCTCTCCCCTCCCCTTCTCTCTCTCTCTCTCTCTTCCCTTTCTCTCTCTCTCTTCTCCCCTCCTATCTCTGCCTCTCTCCAAAGCCACACTGTCAGATCTGTGCTTTGACATTAAGGAGTGGAGGAACTTACAGACCCACAGATGGTGGGGTAAATAGCAGTGTGTGTCAGTGCCTAGTAAAATAATGACATTAAAGCCCATTGTTTGAATGAATAATGAATGAGGATATCTCTCTCTCTCTCTCTCCCTCTCTCTCTAATGATGAGGGGATTCTATATGAGAGACCTGCTGCTCTGTAGGCAGGTAGAGAACCAAGGGCAAAAGTTGAGCCTGCTGGATATAAACACACACACACACACATTCAGACCCCCCCGACACACACCTTTATACTTCTTCAAGCTGTAAAGTGAATCTGAAACTGAGTGTCAAACTATATTGAAAGGCCCCGAGTTGCGCAGCGGTCTAAGGCACTGCATCACAGGCATATCGATTGCGCAACCAGGGCTGGAAAAACCTTGGATCATTGCTATTCTAACTTCCGCGACGCATATAAGGCTCTGCCCCGCTCTCCTTTCGGAAAAGCTGACCACGACTCCCTTTTGTTGATCCCTGCCTACAGACAGAAACTAAAACAAGAAGCTCCCGCGCTGAGGTCTGTTCAACGCTGGTCCGACCAATCTGATTCCACACTCCAAGACTGCTTCCATCACGTGGACTGGGATATGTTTCGTATTGCGTCAGACAACAACATTGACGAATACGCTGATTCGGTGAGCGAGTTCATTAGAACGTGCGTTGAAGATGTCGTTCCCATAGCAACGATTAAAACATTCCCAAACCAGAAACCGTGGATTGATGGCAGCATTCGCGTGAAACTGAAAGCGCGAACCACTGCTTTTAATCAGGGCAAGGTGTCTGGTAACATGACCGAATACAAACAGTGCAGCTATTCCCTCCGCAAGGCTATCAAACAAGCTAAGCGTCAGTACAGAGACAAAGTAGAATCTCAATTCAACGGCTCAGACACGAGGTATGTGGCAGGGTCTACAGTCAATCACGGATTACAAAAGGATGTCTTGCTCCCAGACAAACAAACTCACTTTGAGGACAACACAGCGCCACTGACACGGCCCGCTACCAAAACCTGTGGGCTCTCCTTCACTGCAGCCGACGTGAGGAAAACATTTAAACGTGTCAACCCTCGCAAGGCTGCAGGCCCAGACGGTATCCCCAGCCGCGCCCTCAGAGCATGCGCAGACCAGCTGGCTGGTGTGTTTACGGACATATTCAATCAATCCCTATCCCAGTCTGTTGTTCCCACATGCTTCAAGAGGGCCACCATTGTTCCTGTTCCCAAGAAAGCTAAGGTATCTGAGCTAAACGACTACCGCCCCGTAGCACTCACTTCCGTCATCAATAAGTGCTTTGAGAGACTAGTCAAGGACCATATCACCTCCACCCTGACACCTGACACTCTAGACCCACTCCAATTTGCTTACCGCCCAAATAGGTCCACAGACGATGCAATCTCAACCACACTGCACACTGCCCTAACCCATCTGGACAAGAGGAATACCTATGTGAGAATGCTGTTCATCGACTACAGCTCGGCATTTAACACCATAGTGCCCTCCAAGCTCGTCATCAAGCTCGAGACCCTGGGTCTCGACCCCGCCCTGTGCAACTGGGTACTGGACTTCCTGACGGGCCGCCCCCAGGTGGTGAGGGTAGGCAACAACATCTCCACCCCGCTGATCCTCAACACTGGGGCCCCACAAGGGTACGTTCTGAGCCCTCTCCTGTACTCCCTGTTCACCCACGACTGCGTGGCCACGCACGACTCCAACTCAATCATCAAGTTTGCGGACGACACAACAGTGGTAGGCTTGATTACCAACAACGACGAGAGGTCAGTACAGGTGCATCAAAGCTGGGACCGAGAGACTGAAAAACAGCTTCTATCTCAAGGCCACCAGACTGTTAAACAGCCACCACTAACATTGAGTGGCTGCTGCCAACACACTGACTCAACTCCAGCCACTTTAATAATGGGAATTGATGGGAAATGATGTAAAATATATCACTAGCCACTTTAAACAATGCTACCTAATATAATGTTTACATACCCTACATTATTCATCTCATACGTATATGTATATACTGTACTCTATATCATCTACTGCATCTTTATGTAATACATGTATCACTAGCCACTAACTATGCCACTTTGTTTACATACTCATCTCATATGTATATACTGCACTCAATACCATCTACTGTATCTTGCTTATGCCGCTCTGTACCATCACTCATTCATATATCTTTATGTACATATTCTTTATCCCCTTACACTTGTAAGGTAATAAGGTAGTAGTTTTGGAATTGTTAGCTAGATTACTTGTTGGTTATTACTGCATTGTCGAAACTAGAAGCACAAGCATTTCGCTACACTCGCATTAACATCTGCTAACCATGTGTATGTGACAAATAAAATTTGATTTGATTTGATTTTGACTGGAAGCCCCATAGGGCGGCATACAAGTGGCCCAGCACCGTCCTAGATAGGGGAGGGTTTGGCCTGGTGGGCATTCCTTGGCTCATACCGCTCTAGTGATTCCTAGTTCTGAGCGATTAATCACTTTTTTTTTCTGGTAATTAAACTAATTTACCGACGTTGGTTCAATTACTTGAGTTCCTTTTAGTTCCGTTTTTTAGAGAGGAGCAAGTGGTTTCACTCTCGCAAAAATCTATCCAAAATATGCCCAATACGTTTCTATGGGTTAATTTTGGACCTAAACTTGTCTCCTGCCTTCCTGCCTTTGGGACAACAACACTCATTGTTAGGGCGGAGACATGCGTCTCGTCATTGTATACAGATCTCTGGATGGAGACAATGGAATATTTTCAATGTTCTGGCAATTGAATGTTCACCTTTTTGTTTTGGAATTTCCATGAAAAAGCTCTATAGCCATTGTAAGGTCATTATTTCATAATACACTTGATGGGACTTCAAAAAGCACGTCTAGGTGGGTCATGTTTCGGAGTTGCAGCGACAAGACAAGGTCGTAACTGGCAATGGGAGAAAATGTGCTAAAAGAAAAACAACAGAAAGGCCAACACCAAAACAAACCCCCCCCCTCAGTCTCCAGTCAAACAGATAGGAAGTCCGTCTTCTTTGTGAATCGATTTCCTCATTTTCCAGTGACATCACCAACTAATCGCCATTGGAAACGACACAGGAAGGGGTTTGAGGGGGGAAGTGGGGGAGGGTCTGCCGGTTTGGTTTCCTGTCCCTCTGTATGCGTGTGTGCTCCCTCCAAACTCATCGTCCAGTCACCTCTAGTTCCATGTCAGCGTGGGTTGTGAAGCTTTTTGTCTTTTCTGGATTTGGATCTTTTACGTTCCTGTTTTTGACCTGGTCTTCTAGATTCTGTGGTTTTGGATGATCAGATGCCCTTTCATTGGCATGCTTTGACCTTTGAACTGTAAGGGTCAGTCAGACGCACCTGGATTGGGTGTGTGGGAACACAGGAGGAGCAGTTCTGGGTTTTGGTCGATGTGTTGGATTTTTGGGGTCTTTCCTGGCTGCGTTGATAATACCTTGGTGATAGAGGAAAGACGAGGTATAGTGTGTGTGCATGCACAAGGCAGGAGCCTGGCTGGGTGTTAGTGTGAGAGATTCAGTGTGTGTGTGTGTGTCTCTGTGTGTTTTTAAAGTGCTTGTCTAAGTAATCAGTTACTGTACACTAAATCTTTGACAACTATGCAAATCCAAGATGGCGCCCACAAGTTGATGTCCACAGTTTCTCTGCATTGCATCATGCCACCAATAGACGAATGTATTCTACAGGGCCTAATGCCACAAGCATCCAGGCCATATGGAGAGGGAGGAAACTGCTGTTTCCACCATGCAACTCTGTGTACAAAGAGTTTTCTTGGGCGATGTCTTATAATAAATGTTTTCTTTCTCTCTCCCACATCACTCTCCCCTCTCTTGCCTTCTATTATTCGGTCTCCTTCTCTTTCTCTCTTTCTCTCTCTCTCACTCTCTCTCTCTCTCTCACTCTCTCTCTCTCTCTCTCTCTCTCTCTCTCTCTCTCTCACTCTCTCACACTCTCTCACACTCTCACACTCTCTCACACTCTCGCACTCTCTCACACTCTCACACTCTCTCACACTCTCTCACACTCTCTCACACTCTCTCACACTCTCTCACACTCTCTCTCACTCTCTCTCACACTCTCTCACACTCTCTCTCTCTCTCACTCTCTCACGCTCTCTCTCAGACGGAGAATGGCAGTGCTCTCCACGAGGCAGCTCTTTATGGGAAGATGGATGTGGTTCGTCTGCTGCTAGACTCAGGTGGGTGTCATGAGGGAGTCCATGTACACCCCCCCCCCCATACCTCTGTCCCTGTCTCTGTCTCTGTCCCTGTTCCTGTCTCTGTTCTTATGTCTATGTAAACCTGTCCCCTGTGTTTACCCCCCTCATACCTCTGTACCTGTCTCTGTTCTTATGTCTATGTAAACCTGTCCCCTGTGTTTACCCCCCTCATACCTCTGTACCTGTCTCTGTTCTTATGTCTACGTAAACCTGTCCCCTGTGTTTACCCCCCTCATACCTCTGTCTCTGTTCTTATATCTACGTAAACCTGTCCCCTGTGTTTACCCCCCTCATACCTCTGTACCTGTCTCTGTTCTTATGTCTATGTAAACCTGTCCCCTGTGTTTACCCCCCTCATACCTCTGTACCTGTTCTTATGTGTACGTAAACCTGTCCCCTGTGTTTACCCCCATCATACCTCTGTCCCTGTTCTTATGTCTACGTAAACCTGTCCCCTGTGTTTACCCCCCTCATACTTCTGTACCTGTTCTTATGTCTACGTAAACCTGTCCCCTGTGTTTACCCCCCTCATACCTCTGTTCCTGTACCTGTTCTTATGTCTACGTAAACCTGTCCCCTGTGTTTACCCCCCTCATACCTCTGTACCTGTTCTTATGTCTACGTAAACCTGTCCCCTGTGTTTACCCCCCTCATACCTCTGTACCTGTCTCTGTTCTTATGTCTATGTAAACCTGTCCCCTGTGTTTACCCCCCTCATACCTCTGTACCTGTTCTTATGTGTACGTAAACCTGTCCCCTGTGTTTACCCCCATCATACCTCTGTCCCTGTTCTTATGTCTACGTAAACCTGTCCCCTGTGTTTACCCCCCTCATACCTCTGTACCTGTCTCTGTTCTTATGTCTACGTAAACCTGTCCGCTGTGTTTACCCCCATCATACCTCTGTACCTGTCTCTGTTCTTATGTCTACGTAAACCTGTCCCCTGTGTTTACCCCCATCATACCTCTGTACCTGTCTCTGTTCTTATGTCTACGTAAACCTGTCCCCTGTGTTTACCCCCATCATACCTCTGTACCTGTCTCTGTTCTTATGTCTACGTAAACCTGTCACCTGTGTTTACCCCCCTCATACTTCTGTTCCTGTTCTTATGTGTATGTAAACCTGTCCCCTGTGTTTATCCCAATACTGCTGCTCATCTATCTAACAGTATGTACACGTTCTGTTCTGGAGATATCAGCAGCACCAGCTGCCATAGCTTGAAAACAAGTCAAATTTTATTGGTCACATACACATGGTTAGCAGATGTTAATGCGAGTGTAGCGAAATGCTTGTGCTTCTAGTTCCGACAGTGCAGTAATATCTAATAAGTAATCTAACAAATTCACAACTACCTTTTACACACAAATGTAAGGGATGAATAATAATATGTACATATTAAATAATCATGTTTCATATCTGTGCTGTCATGCCCCTCTCCCCTAACTGTCAGTCAGTGTTACAGTAGATGTGGTGAGGGGGACAGTAGATTATATGGAGACGGAGAGGGGGGGACAGTAGATGATATGGAGACGGAGAGGGGGGGACAGTAGATGATATGGAGACAGAGAGAGGGGGACAGTAGATGATATGGAGACAGAGAGAGGGGGACAGTAGATGATATGGAGACAGAGAGAGGGGGACAGTAGATGATATGGAGACAGAGAGAGGGGGACAGTAGATGATATGGAGACAGAGAGAGGGGGACAGTAGATGATATGGAGACAGAGAGAGGGGGACAGTAGATGATATGGAGACAGAGAGAGGGGGACAGTAGATGATATAGAGACAGAGAGAGGGGGACAGTAGATGATATGGAGACAGAGAGAGAGAGAGATATAGAGAGGGGGACAGTAGATTATATATATATATATATATATATATATATATATATATACATATATATATACAGTGCCTTGCGAAAGTATTCGGCCCCCTTGAACTTTGCGACCTTTTGCCACATTTCAGGCTTCAAACATAAAGATATAAACTGTGTTTTTTTTTGAAGAATCAACAACAAGTGGGACACAATCATGAAGTGGAACGACCTTTATTGGATATTTCAAACTTTTTTAACAAATGAAAAACGGAAAAATTGGGTGTGCAAAATTATTCAGCCCCTTCACTTTCAGTGCAGCAAACTCTCTCCAGAAGTTCAGTGAGGATCTCTGAATGATCCAATGTTGACCTAAATGACTAATGATGATAAATACAATCCACCTGTGTGTAATCAAGTCTCCGTATAAATGCACCTGCACTGTGATAGTCTCAGAGGTCCGTCAAAAGCGCAGAGAGCATCATGAAGAACAAGGAACACACCAGGCAGGTCCGAGATACTGTTGTGAAGAAGTTTAAAGCCGGATTTGGATACAAAAAGATTTCCCAAGCTTTAAACATCCCAAGGAGCACTGTGCAAGCGATAATATTGAAATGGAAGGAGTATCAGAACACTGCAAATCTACCAAGACCTGGCCGTCCCTCTAAACTTTCAGCTCATACAAGGAGAAGACTGATCAGAGATGCAGCCAAGAGGCCCATGATCACTCTGGATGAACTGCAGAGATCTACAGCTGAGGTGGGAGACTCTGTCCATAGGACAACAATCAGTCGTATATTGCACAAATCTGGCCTTTATGGAAGAGTGGCAAGAAGAAAGCCATTTCTTAAAGATATCCATAAAAAGTGTTGTTTAAAGTTTGCCACAAGCCACCTGGGAGACACACCAAACATGTGGAAGAAGGTGCTCTGGTCAGATGAAACCAAAATTGAACTTTTTGGCAACAATGCAAAACGTTATGTTTGGCGTAAAAACAACACAGCTCATCACCCTGAACACACCATCCCCACTGTCAAACATGGTGGTGGCAGCATCATGGTTTGGGCCTGCTTTTCTTCAGCAGGGGCAGGGAAGATGGTTAAAATTGATGGGAAGATGGATGGAGCCAAATACAGGACCATTCTGGAAGAAAACCTGATGGAGTCTGCAAAAGACCTGAGACTGGGACGGAGATTTGTCTTCCAACAAGACAATGATCCAAAACATAAAGCAAAATCTACAATGGAATGGTTCAAAAATAAACATATCCAGGTGTTAGAATGGCCAAGTCAAAGTCCAGACCTGAATCCAATCGAGAATCTGTGGAAAGAACTGAAAACTGCTGTTCACAAATGCTCTCCATCCAACCTCACTGAGCTTGAGCTGTTTTGCAAGGAGGAATGGGAAAAAATGTCAGTCTCTTGATGTGCAAAACTGATAGAGACATACCCCAAGCGACTTACAGCTGTAATCGCAGCAAAAGGTGGCGCTACAAAGTATTAATTTAAGGGGATGAATAATTTTGCACTCCCAATTTTTCAGTTTTTGATTTGTTAAAAAAGTTTGAAATATCCAGTAAATGTCGTTCCACTTCATGATTGTGTCCCACTTGTTGTTGATTCTTCACAAAAAAATACAGTTTTATATCTTTATGTTTGAAGCCTGAAATGTGGCAAAAGGTCGCAAAGTTCAAGGGGGCCGAATACTTTCGCAAGGCACTGTGTGTGTGTGTGTATATATATATATATATATATATATATATATATATATATATATATATATATATATATATATATATATATATATATATATATATATATATATATGAGGGAGGGAGGGAGGGAGGGACAGTAGATGATATGGAGAGAGAGTGACAGTAGATATGGAGAGAGAGTGACAGTAGATATATATAGAGAGAGTGACAGTAGATGATATGGAGAGTGACAGTAGATGATATGGAGAGAGAGAGTGACAGTAGATATAGAGAGAGAGTGACAGTAGATATAGAGAGAGAGAGTGACAGTAGATGATATGGAGAGTGACAGTAGATGATATGGAGAGAGAGAGTGACAGTAGATATAGAGAGAGAGTGACAGTAGATATAGAGAGAGAGAGTGACAGTAGATGATATGGAGAGTGACAGTAGATGATATGGAGAGAGAGAGTGACAGTAGATATAGAGAGATAGTGACAGTAGATATAGAGAGAGAGAGTGACAGTAGATATGGAGAGAGAGAGAGTGACAGTAGATATGGAGAGAGAGTGACAGTAGATATGGAGAGAGAGTGACAGTAGATATGGAGAGAGAGTGACAGTAGATATAGAGAGAGAGTGACAGTAGATATGGAGAGAGTGACAGTAGATATGGAGAGAGAGAGTGACAGTAGATATGGAGAGAGAGAGAGTGACAGTAGATGATATGGAGAGTGACAGTAGATGATATGGAGAGTGACAGTAGATGATATGGAGAGAGAGTGACAGTAGATATAGAGAGAGAGTGACAGTAGATATGGAGAGAGAGAGTGACAGTAGATGATATGGAGAGTGACAGTAGATGATATGGAGAGTGACAGTAGATGATATGGAGAGAGAGTGACAGTAGATGATATGGAGAGTGACAGTATACGATATAGAGAGAGAGTGACAGTAGATGATATGGAGAGTGACAGTAGATGATATGGAGAGTGACAGTATACGATATAGAGAGTGACAGTATACGATATAGAGAGTGACAGTATACGATATAGAGAGTGACAGTATACGATATAGAGAGTGACAGTATACGATATAGAGAGTGACAGTATACGATATAGAGAGTGACAGTATACGATATAGAGAGTGACAGTATACGATATAGAGAGTGACAGTATACGATATAGAGAGTGACAGTATACGATATAGAGAGTGACAGTATACGATATAGAGAGTGACAGTAGACGATATGGAGAGTGACAGTAGACGATATGGAGAGTGACAGTATACGATATAGAGAGTGACAGTATACGATATAGAGAGTGACAGTATACGATATAGAGAGTGACAGTATACGATATAGAGAGTGACAGTATACGATATAGAGAGTGACAGTATACGATATAGAGAGTGACAGTATACGATATAGAGAGTGACAGTATACGATATAGAGAGTGACAGTATACGATATAGAGAGTGACAGTAGACGATATAGAGAGTGACAGTATACGATATAGAGAGTGACAGTATACGATATAGAGAGTGACAGTATACGATATAGAGAGTGACAGTATACGATATAGAGAGTGACAGTATACGATATAGAGAGTGACAGTAGACGATATAGAGAGTGACAGTAGACGATATGGAGAGAAGAGTTTTGAGATTTTATAAAACCTTTAGTGTATACTCAAGTCGTAACACAAATAATGGCACACTGTGCCTTTTGAGATATTAAACAACACGTGTCATTCTTAAATAAACACAAAAACATGAATAAATACAAATAAAAAAGCATTTCATCAACAAAAAGTAATTTCCCCTCCAGAAAACAAACCACCTGAGATTGATGCTCAAAACAATAAAACCTATCTAACCTGGCCAGAGAGATGGTGTTCTCTCTCACTTGGGCCCATGTGTACTGTCTCGTGCCTCCCTGTTAGCTCCACCACATATAACAGTTCATGTGTTACTATAAGGTGTTTTAAGATGATGATATGGAGAGAAAGAGAGGGGGACAATAGATGATATGGAGAGAGAGAGGGGGGCAGTAGATGATATGGAGACAGAGAGAAGGGGACACTAGATGATATGGAGAGAGAGAGGGGGACAGTAGATGATATGGAGACAGAGAGAAGGGGACAATAGATGATATGGAGAAGAGAAAAGGGGACAATAGATGATATGAAGAGAGAGAGAGGGGGACAATAGATGATATGAAGAGAGAGAGAGAGGGGGACAATAGATGATATGGAGAGAGGGGGACAGTAGATGATATGGAGAAGAGAAAAGGGGACAATAGATGATATGAAGAGAGAGAGAGGGGGACAATAGATGATATGAAGAGAGAGAGAGAGAGAGAGAGGGGGACAATAGATGATATGGAGAGAGGGGGACAGTAGATGATATGGAGAGGGAGAGACTGGACAGTAGATGATATGGAGAGAGAGAGAGAGAGGGACAGTAGATGATATGGAGAGTGAGAGAGAGAAGGGGACAGTATATAATATGGAGAGAGAGAGAAGGGGACAGTAGATGATATGGGGAGAGAGAGAGGAGGACAGTAGATGATATGGAGGGAGAGAGAGGGGGACAGTAGATGATATGGAGTGAGAGAGAGGGACAGTAGATGATATGGAGAGAGAGAGAGAGGAGGACAGTAGATGATATGGAGGGAGAGAGAGAGGGGGACAGTAGATGATATGGAGTGAGAGAGAGGGACAGTAGATGATATGGGGAGAAAGAGAGGGGGACAGTAGATGATATGGGGAGAGAGAGAGGGGGACAGTAGATAATATGGAGAGAGAGAGGGGGACAGTAGATAATATGGAGAGAGAGAGGGGGACAGTAGATAACATGGAGAGAGAGAGGGGGACAGTAGATAATATGGAGAGAGAGAGGGGGACAGTAGATAACATGGAGAGAGAGAGGGGGGACAGTAGATGATGTGGAGAGAGAAGGGGACAGTAGATGATATGGAGAGAGAAGGGGACAGTAGATGATATGGAGAGAGCGAGAGGGAGAGACGGGACAGTAGATAATATGGAGAGAGAGAGAGAGAAGGGGACAGTATATAATATGGAGAGAGGGAGAGGGGGACAATAAATGATATGGAGAGAGAGAGAAGGGGACAGTAGATGATATGGAGCGAGAGAGAGGGACAGTAAATTATATGGTGAGAGAGAGAAGGGGACAGTAGATGATATGTAGAGAGAGAGGGAGTGGGACCGAGACAGATGATGATGTGGAGTGAGAGGGGGGGGGGGGGGCAGTAGATGATCTGGAGAGAGAGAGAGGGGGACAGTATATGATATGGAGAGAGAGTGGAGGACAGTAGATGATATGGAGAGAGAGTGGGGGACAGTAGATGATATGGAGAGAGAGAGAAGGGGACAGTAGATGATATGGAGATAGAGTGGGGGACAGTAGATGATATGGAGAGAGAGAGAAGGGGACAGTAGATGATATGGAGAGAGAGGGACAGTAGATTATATGGACAGAGAGAGAAGGGGACAGTAGATGAGAGAGAGAGAAGATGATATTGAGAGAGAGAGGGGGGTGGGGTCAGTAGATAATATGTAGAGGGGCAGTAGATGATATGGAGAGAGAGAGAACGGGGGCAGTAGATAATATGTAGAGAGGCAGTAGATGATATGGAGAGAGCGGGGGGACAGAGGCAGTAGATGATATGTAGAGAGCGAGAGGGGGACAGTAGATATGTAGAGAGAGAAGATATGGAGAGATAGAGAAGGGGACATTAGATGGTATGTAGAGAGAGAGAAGATATGGAGTGAGAGAAAGGACAGTAGAGGATATGGAGAGAGAGTGTGGTCTTTGTCCTACCTCCCACTCCTCTCCCCACTTATTTTCCTCAATCGCTTCCTGTTTCCTCTGTTGTCTTTTTGCACTTCCTGTGAAGAACCCGGACGGCCATATTGTTTTTGTTCGGGGGGCTTATTTAGATGAGAGTGACAGGCCTGTACTGGTTTACTGTCTGACCCTGTCATCCACCCAACCTTCTCTTTTATGTGTGTGTGTGTGTGTGTGTGTGTGTGTGTGTGTGTGTGTGTGTGTGTGTGTGTGTGTGTGTGTGTGTGTGTGTGTGTGTGTGTGTGTGTGTGTGTGTGTGTGTGTGTGTGTGTGTGTGTGTGTGTGTGTGTGTGTGTGTGTGAGAGAGAGAGATACAGGATGGACGTGGCTAGCTTCCTCTGTCAGTAAATTGTCAGACAGAAATACAGTATGGATGATTTCTCCAAGTGAGTCTATTTAGGATCTTTGTCCTCCTACACGCAACACTTTACAGTGCTTCCCCTTTAAAATGTGTATATAGATTTACTTGTTAAGGGAGTGTGTGTAGGAGGCTAGATTTATGTGTGTGCTTGCTCGTGTGTGAGTGTGGGGTGGTGTCGCCTGGGTGCCTGTCTGACCCATGGTTTCGGTCTTCTGTCTGTCTGTTGCAGGTATTGATGCCAACATCACAGACTGCCAGGGAAGGACAGCTCTGGAGATCCTCAGAGAACACCCCGCACAGAAGTCCCAGCAAATCACTGCACTCATGCAAGGTACCACACATTAACATACACATGCATTAAAACCACACACACGCATTAACCACACACACACACGCATTAACCACACACACACACGCATTAACACACACATGCATTAACACACACACGCAAACCTTTTAAGGCTAGGGGAAAAATAACGTTCCCAAAGTAAAAAGGCTCTTTCTCAGGACCAGATGCTAGAATATGCATATAATTGACAGCTTAGGATAGAAAACACTCTAAAGTTTCCAAAACTGTAAAAATATTGTCTGTGAGTATAACAGAACTGATATTGCAGGCGAAAGCCTGAGAAAAATCCAATCAGGAAGTGACTCTTATTTTGAAACCTCTGCGTTCCTATGCATCTCTATTGACCATTGAAAGGGATATCAACCAGACTCCTTTTTCTATGGCTTCCCTAATGTGTCTACAGCCACTAGACATAGTTTCAGGCTTTTATTTTGAAAACTGAGCGTGAACGACAACATTGCCTCAGTGGTCAGGTGGTGGCTCTCAGAGTGATTTGTGCGTAATAGACAAATGCGGCCATTGTTCTTCTCGCTCCTACTGAAAAGCCCGGTTGATATATTATCGAATAGATATTTGACAAACACCTTGGGGATTGATTATAAAAAACGTTTGCCATGTTTCTGTCGATATTATGGATCTAATTAGTAATTTTTTTCGGCGTTGTCGTGACGCAATTTCCGGTGGATTTCTCAACCAAACGTGTACAAGAAAAGGAGGTATTTCGGCTATAAAAATAATCTTTATGGAACAAAATTAACATTTGCTGTCTAACTGTGAGTCTCGTGAGTGAAAACATCCGAAGCTCATCAAAGGTAAATTATTTAATTTGATTGCTTTTCTGAGTTTCACTATATTTCACTTGTGATTTCATGAATATGAATATTTTCTAGTAAGATTTTTTGTCCGTTGCGTTATGCTAATTAGTGTAGTTGATGACAATTCTCCCGGATCCGGGAGGGGTAGTTAAAAGTTAACACACACACGCATTAACATACACACACATGCATTAACATACACACACACATGCATTAACATACACACACATTAACACAAACATTAACATACACACACACATGCATTAACATGCATTAACATACACACACATTAACACACACACACATTAACATACACACGTGAGCATGTGTTTACACACCGCTCTCTCTCTCCCTCGTCGTGACAGTGTACGTGGTTGTTTAGAGTACCGGGCGGTGTAGTGTCCGGATGTGTGCAGATTGATACAAGTCGTTCCAGGAAGTGTATCTGTCCAATGGGGAACGAGAACAATGTGAGCCCTCTGTGTTGCTCTTCCTATACACAGGGGGGAGGGGGATTCTCTTACGCAACCTAATGCTTCAGCCATTGTCTTCTGCTCTCAGAGAACGATGCACTGTTGTCACTAGTCCTGAGTTGTTAGTGTAGGATAATGACTTCACGGGTTAACTCATTGAGTGGCCTGGTTATCTGCAGTTATGGCTAAGCCCCTAGAAAGACTCTGGGATGTTCTGTAGGAGTGAGTGGTTTTGGGTTTGTGGATGTGAATTTGGCTGTCTTGGTTGTCCTTTTCAAGTCAAACTTTATTTGTCAAATGCTCCGAATACAACAAGTGTAGACTTTACCGTGAAATGCTTCCTTACAAGCCCTTAACCAACAGGGCAGTTCAAGAAGAGTTAAGAACATATTTGCCAAATAGACTAAAATAAAAAGTAACACAATAAGAATAACAATAA
Organism: Oncorhynchus mykiss; assembly: GCF_057628025.1. Taxonomy (NCBI): domain Eukaryota; kingdom Metazoa; phylum Chordata; class Actinopteri; order Salmoniformes; family Salmonidae; genus Oncorhynchus; species Oncorhynchus mykiss. The sequence continues at coordinate 9,970,556 of NC_143042.1, read as the reverse complement.
CGAGGCTATATACAAGGGGCACCGGTACCTAGTCAGTGTGCAGGGGTACAGGCTAGTTGAGGTCATCTGTACATGTAGATGGGGGCGAAGTGACTATGCATAGATAATAAACAGCGAGTAGCAGCAGTGTTTTTTATAAATTGTTCAGCAGTCTTATGGCTTGGGGGGGTAGAAGCTGTTGAGGATCTTTTTGGTCCTAGACTTGGCACTCCGGTACCGCTTGCCGTGCGGTAGCAAAGACAACAGTCTATAACTTGGGTGACTGGAGTCTCTGACAATTTTATAGGCTTTCCTCTGACATCGCCTATTGTATAGGTCCTGAATTGCAGGAAGCTTGGCCCCAGTGATGTACCTGGCTGTACGCACCACCCTCTGTAGCGCCTTACGGTCAGAATCCAAGCAGTTGCCATACCAGGCGGTGATGCAACCGGTCAGGATGCTCTCGATGGTGCAGCTGTAGAACCTTTTGAGGATCTGGGGACCCATGCCAAATCTTTTTTTCTCCCCCTCTCCTGAGGGGGAAAAGGTTTTGTCATGCCCTCTTTACGACTGTCTTGGTATGTTTGGACCACGATAGTTCGTTGGTGATGTGGACACCAAGGAACTTGAAACTCTTGACCCGCTCCACTACAGCCCCGTCAATGTTTTTCCTGTAGTCCACGATCCTCTCCTTTGTCTTGCTCACATTGAGGGAGAGGTTGATGTCCTGGCACCACACTGCCAGTTCTCTGACCTCCCTCTCATTGTTGTCGGTGATCAGGCCTACCACTGTTGTGTTGTCAGCAAACTTAATGATGGTGTTGGAGTCGTGTTTGGCCGCGCAGATGTGGGTGAACAGGGAATACAGGAGGGGACTAAGTACACACCCCTGAGGGGCCCCAATGTTATGGATCAGCGTGGCAAACGTGTTGTTGCCTACTATTACCACCTGGGGGCGGCCCGTCCAGGATCCATTTGCAGTGGGAGGTGTTTAGTCCCAGAATCCTTAGCTTAGTGATGAGCTTTGTGGGAGCTATGGTGTTGAACGCTGAGCTGTAGTCAATGAACAGCATTCTCACATAGGTATTCCTTTTGTCCAGGTGAGAAAGGGCAGTGTGGAGTGCGATTGAGATTGCGTCATCTGTGGATCTGTTGGGGCGGTATGTGGGTCTAGGGTGTCCGGGAGGATGCTGTTGTGAGCCATGACCAGTCTTTCAAAGCACTTCATGGCTACCGACGTGAGTGCCATGAGGCGGTAATCATTTAGGCAGGTTAACTTCGCTTCCTTGGGCACAGGGACTATGGTTGTCTGCTTGAAACATGTAGGTATTACTTACTCGGTCAGGGAGAGTTTGAAAATGTCAGTGAAGACACTTGCCAGTTGGTCCACGCATGCTTTGAGTACACGTTCTGGTAATCCGTGTGGCCCATCATCTTTGTGAATGTTGACCTGTTTAAAGGTTTTGTTCACATCGGCTGCCGAGAGCGTTATCACACAGTCATCCATAACAGCTGGTGCTCTCGTGCATGCTTCAGTGTTGCTTGCATCGAAGCGAGCATAAAAGCTTGTCTGGTAAGCTCGTTAGCTCGTCTGGTAGGCTCGCGTCACTGGCAGCTCACTTCTGGGTTTCCCTTTGTAGTCCGTGATAGTTTTCAAGCCCTGCCACATCCAATGAGCGTCAGAGCCGCTTATAAGAATTCCCGCTATGCCCTCAGACGAACCATCAAACAAGCAAAGCGTCAATTTAGGATTCAATCTTAATCCTATATTGACACTTTGCTTGTTTGATGGTTCGTCTGAGGGCATAGCGGGATTTCTATATAAGCGTCCGGATTAGTCTCCCCCGCCTTGAAAGCGGCAGCTCTAGCCTTTAGCTCAATGGGGGTGTTGCCTGTAATCTATGGCTTCTGGTTGTGATATGTACGTACAGTCATTGTGGGGACGACGTCCTCAATGTACTTATTGATGAAGCCAATGACTGAGGTGGTGAACTCCTCAATGCCAGTGGATGAATCCCGGAACATATTCCAGTTTGTGCTAGCAAAACAGTCCTGTAGTGTAGCATCCGTGTCATCTGACCACTTCCGTATTGAACGAATCACTGGTACTTCCAGCTTTAGTTTTTGCTTGTAAGCAGGAATCAGGAGATAGAATTATGGTCAGATTTGCCAAATGGAGGACGGGGGAGAGCTTGTTTGCATCTCTGTGTGTGGAGTAAAGGTGGTCTAGGACTTTTTTTCTCTGGTTGTACATGTGACATGCTGGTAAAAATGTTGTAAAACTGATTTAAGTTTGTCTGCATTAAAGTCTCCGGCCACTAGGGGCACCGCTTCTGGTTAGGGTGTGTTACCCACACACATGCACATGCACATTGCCATGTAATTCTTATTCTATTTACCCAGAGTCAGATGAACTTGTGGTCACCATTTGTTTGTCTCTGCGTCCAGTATGAAGGAAGTTAGAGCTAGTGTTACGAGCCAATGCTAACTAGCGTAGCAAAATGACTAGAAGACTACAGGTATGTTAGCGTATGGAGGCAGAACCGAGTGATTTCCACTAGATGGGCCAGCTGCAAAGTCAAAATTAGAAAAATGTATGAAAAAAAAATGTGCTTTTTGGTCTTCATTTAAGGTTAGGCATTAGGGTTAGCTTTAAAATCTTATTTGCTGACTTTGTGGCCAGCTAGCGACCACTCTGCAGTACTGCCTCCAGAACAAGATTCATGACGAAAAACTCTGACCTGCGCATATGCTTCAGTCATACTGCACGCAGACTCGAAGAGACACAAAAATGGTATCCACGAGTTCATCTGACTCTGGGGGAGCAGAACAATGGCCCGAATCTACCTTTAATCACAGCTGTAGACCGGGGTTGACTAGACACCAGAGAAGACGAACAGTCTTGACCTGACATATAGAAGCTACAATCAGTGGTGCTAGTAGAAGCCCTGCAGTCTGCTGTTGTGCGAGAGACAGACAGAGACAGACAGACAGAGAGAGAGAGAGAAACAGACAGACAGAGAGAGACAGACAGACAGAGAGAGACAGACAGACAGAGAGAGACAGACAGACACAGAGAGAGACCGAGAGAGACAGAGAGAAACAGACAGACAGACAGACAGACAGACAGACAGACAGACAGACAGACAGACAGACAGACAGACAGACAGACAGACAGACAGACACAGAGAGAGAGAGACACAGAGAGAGAGAGACACAGAGAGAGAGAGACACAGAGAGAGAGAGACACAGAGAGAGAGAGACACAGAGAGAGAGAGACACACAGAGAGAGAGAGAGAGAGAGACAGACAGACAGAGACCAGTTCTAGATGATTTAGAGAGGAAACTGTAAAGATGGATGAGAGAGAAGAGAGATATGGAAACAGAGGGGTTATTTCAGGGTCAGGAATGAGAGAGGAGGGAGAGGTTAGCAGGGGGAGAGAAGGAGAAGGAGAGAAAATAATAGTGGGGATGAGAGGGAGAAAGACAGACAGAAAGAGGGAGGCGGGGGGGGGAAGAGAAATGCAGAGATTGTGACAGAAAATCAAATTCAGGGTTGAGCTGGGAGAGAGTGAATGGATCAGCTGCCTCCCATTTCCTGTCAGAGATAGAGAGTCAGAGGGAGAGAAAGTGGAATTTCATTCCGCGATTAATCCCACCCATTTACACGCAATAGTACTCAGTCATCATTATTCATGTACTGTATTTAAATGATTCAATCCATATATTTAAAAGTTATGTATGAATATCTTATGCCTGATTTTTATCTCTAACACCTTTTTACACCACACACACACACACACACACACACACACACACACACACACACACACTCCCTGTGTGTTACAGTACCTCTTAGTTGGATCTTTCCTACTAACACACAGCCAGGCTCCTGCCTTGTGACTAAATTCAACAAGCCTGCTGTGTCTGTGTTAGCGAGCTCATAGTTTCTTCCTGCTTCACACTCCTATTCCATACGCCTTGTATTGCTGTGTGTGTTTCTGTGTGCGTGTTTCTGTATGTGGTTCATTATCAGTATGGTTCCTCATAGCCTGGTTTCTTCCTAGGTTTTGGCCTTTCTAGGGAGTTTTTCCTAGCCAACGTGCTTCAATACCTGCAATCTGTCTCTCCGTCTCTGTCTCTCTCTGTCTCTCTCTGTCTCTCTCTGTCTCTCTCTGTCTCTCTCTCTCTCTCTCTCTCTCTCTCTCTCTCTCTCTCTCTCTCTCTCTCTCTCTCTCTCTCTCTCTCCTCTCTCTCCTCTCTCTCCAGAATATATGATGGAGGAGATGATGGACAATAAGAGTGTGTTGATGGAGGAACCTATTCGCCAGGGTCCTGTCCCCACACCTCGCACTTCTATCCCCTCTCCCTCCCCCTCCCCCTCCCTCAGGCACAAAAGTAAGTACACACACACACACAAACTTGCGCGCACACACACACACACACGCATACGAATACGCACAAACACACACACACTATACACATACAGTGCCCTCGGAAAGTATTCAGACCCCTTGGCTTTTTCCACATTTGTTTACGTTACGGTCTTAATCTCAAATGGATTAAATAAATAAATCATCCTCACACAATACCTCATAATGACAAAGCGAAAACAGGTTTTTAGAAATTTTGGCAAATGTATTAAATTTAAAAAACAGAAATACCTTATCCTCCATCATTCTTAAATGGATTAAGCTTGTAACCACCAAGATTCTTTCTAGAGTTTGCCGCCTGGCCAAACTGAGCAATCGGGGGAGAAGGACCTTGGTCCGGGAGGTGACCAAGAACACGATGGTCACTCTGACAGAGCTCCAGAGTTCTTCTGTAGAGATGGTTGTCCTTCTGAAAGGTTCTCACATCTCTGCAGCACTCCACCAATCAGGCCTTTATGGGAGAGTGACTTGACGGAAGCCACTCCTTAGTAAAAATGTACATGACAGCCCTCTTGGAGGCACCTAAAGACTCTCAGACCATGAGAATCAATATTCTCTGGTCTGATGAAACCTAGATTGAACTCTTTGGCCTGAATGCCAAGCATCACGTCTGGAGGAAACCTGGCACCATCCCTACAGTGAAGCATGGTGTGGATGTTTTTCAGCAGCAGGGACTGGGAGACTACTCAGGATGGAGGCAAAGATGAATGGAGTAAAGTACAGAGAGTCCTTGATGAAAACCTGCCCCAGAGCGCTCAGGACCTCAGACTGGGGTGAAGGTTCACCTTCCAACAGGACAACGATCCTAAGCACACAGCCAAGACAACGCGGGAGTTGCTTCGGGACAAGTCTCTTAAATGTCCTTGAGTGGCCTAGCCAGAGCCCGGACTTGAACCCGATCGAACATCTCTGGAGATACCTGAAAATAGCTGTGTAGCGTCGCTCCCCATCCAACCTGATAGAGCTTGAGAGGATCTGCAGAGAAGAATGGGCGAAACTCCCCAAATACAGGTGTGCCAGGCTTGTAGCGTCATATCCAAGAAGAGGCTGTAATCGATGCCAAAGGTGCTTCAACAAAGTCCTGAGTAAAGGGCCTCCACCCTACCTGACACCCTAGACCCACTCCAATTTGCTTACCGCCCCAATAGGTCCACAGACGACGCAATCGCTACCACACTGCACACTGCCCTAACCCATCTGGACAAGAGGAATACCTATGTGAGAATGCTGTTCATCGACTACAGCTCAGAATTTAACACCATAGTACCCTCCAAACTCGTCATCAAGCTCGAGATCCTGGGTCTTGACCCCGCCCTGTGCAACTGGGTACTGGACTTCCTGACGGGCCGCCCCCAGGTGGTGAGGGTAGGTAACAACATCTCCACACCGCTGATCCTCAACACTGGGGCCCCACAAGGGTGCGTTCTTGAGCCTCTCCTGTACTCCCTGTTCACGTTCTACTGCATGGCCATGCACGCCTCCAACTCAATCATTAAGTTTTCGGGACAACACTACAGTGGTAGGCTTGATTACCAACAACGACGAGACGGCCTACAGGAAGGAGTTGTGGGCCCTCGGAGTGTGGTGTCAGGAAAATAACCTCACACTCAACAGCAGAGGGAGCACCCCCCTATCCACATCGACGGGACAGTAGTGGAGAGGGTAGTACGTTTTAAGTTCCTCAGCGTACACATCACGGACAAACTGAATTGGTCCACCCACTCCTCAGGAGGCTGAAGAAATTCAGCTTGTCACCAAAAGCACTCACAAACTTCTACAGATGCACAATCGAGAGCATCCTGTCGGGCTGTATCACTGCCTGGTACGACAACTGCTCCGCCCACAACCGTAAGGCTCTCCAGAGGGTAGTGAGGTCTGCACAATGCATCACCGGGGGCAAACTACCTGCCCTCCAGGACACCTACACCACCCGATGTCACAGGAAGGCCATAAAGATCATCAAGGACAACAACCACCCAAGCCACTGCCTGTTCACCCCGCTGTCATCCAGAAGACGAGATCAGTACAGGTGCATCAAAGCAGGGACTGAGAGACTGAAAAACAGCTTCTATCTCAAGGCCATCAGACTGTTAAACAGCCACCACTAACATTGAGTGGCTGCTGCCAACACACTGACTCAACTCCAGCCACTTTAATAATGGAAATTGATGTAAAAAATGTATTACTAGCCACTTTAAACAATGCTACTTAATAGAAGGTTTACATACCCTACATTACTCATCTTATATGTATATGTATATACTGTACTCTATATCATCTACTGCATCTTGCCATCTTTATGTAATACATGTATCACTAGCCACTTTAAACTATGCCACTTTTTGTTTATATACCCTACATTACTCATCTCATATGTATATACTGTACTCTATACCATCTACTGCATCTTGCCTATGCCGTTCTGTACCATCACTCATTCATATATCTTTATGTACATATTCTTTTTATCCCTTTACACTTGTGTGTGTATAAGGTAGTAGTTTTGGAATTGTTAGGTTAGATTACTCGTTGGTTATTACTGCATTGTTGGAACTAGATGCACAAGCATTTCGCTACACTCTCATTAACATCTGCTAACCATGTGTATGTGACAAATACATTTGATTTGATTTTGAGTACTTATTTAAATGTGATATTTCAGTTTTGTATTCTTAATAAATTAGCAAAACATTTCTGGGGTATTGTGTGTAGATTGATGAGGGGGAAAAGAGTAAGGCTGTAATGTAACAAAGTGTGGACAAAGTCCAGGGGCTGAATACTTTCCCGAAGGCACGGTATCTACTACACACATGGTGAGCACTGCCTATTGGTATGAACCTGTACTACCTAAGTCAACTTCAATAGTTTTCCTCTTATCCAACACTGCCCCTAGTGGCTGAGTTGGAGCGGTGCACTGGTATCTCTCATACAATTCCTGCTGCTCTCTCTCTCTCTCTCTTCTCAATCACCACCAGTCAGCACTCCCCTTTAATTATCTTTATTGCGAGAGAGCGGGAGGGAGCAGAAAATACACATTCAGCACAGCTCGTGCACGCCTGAACACACACCGTGTTTAAACACCTCGACACATTTTATTGTAGGGTGAGAGGGAATGGTGGAGAGAGGGAGGGAGACAGGGAGGGTGTTGTGGAGAAAGGAGAGAGGGAGGGTGTGGTGGAGAAAGGAGAGAGAGAGGGTGTTGTGGAGAAAGGAGGAGAGAGGGTGTTGTGGAGAAAGGAGGAGAGAGTGAGGGGGAGGGAGAGAGTGGTGCTTTCAGGTCTGTGAAGGCCAGTGAACGAGGGCAGACCCAGAGAGGAACATATTAAGGTGTTGACATGTGTATTTGGCCAGGTCTGCTCTCTTTAGTTAATTTGTTAAGTAGAAACAACCCCAGTTTGATCCATCATCATTATGTACTATAGTACTCTGTCTCTAGCTGTTTTCACTGAAGGAAATACCATCAGTGAGCAGGTCACTCCAAGATGTGTGTGTGCCACAGTGGCAGAAGCTAGATAGATATTGATTCCGAAAGAGGCCACAGAGAAAAGTAGATTGAAAGAGAGAGAGTGATGGAGAAAGAGGCTTCTTCTCTTTTGACTTCAGCTCTCTTTCTCACCTCTCCATTCTTTAACAGCCTTACATGTCACAATTAACGCTAATTGTTGAAAACATATTTTGTATTTTTTTGCCCCCTTCCTTTGACTATACACAATCTCCTCTCCCCCATCTCCTCTCTCTCCCCCTCTCCCATCTCCTCTCTCTCCCCTTTCTCTCTCCCCATATCTCCCCTCTCTCTCCCCTTGTAATCTCTCTCCTTCGCTCTCTCTACTCCTCCCTCTCCCCCATCTCCTTTCCCCCTCCTCCTCCTCCTCCCCAGATGATGCTGTGACAGGGGAGCTCTCCAAGCTGCTAAATGAGATGAAGATGTGTCGGGACAGAGACTACTCCTTTGAGGTGTGTTATGTTGTTATTCTCTTCATCTTTATCTTATAGATCCTTGTGTTGTCTTTGGAATCATTGCTGATGCTTGTGGTGATCAAACCAAGTCATTAAATTAGTACCCGACTCCACTCTACTCTACTTAGGAGCTCTGCCAGACCATCTCATCCCACTCTCATTCCATGGAGAGCTTTGGCAGCGGTCACCTATCAGACGAGGAGCGACGCAGTAACGGCACCCTTAGCAGAGTCAGAAAGGTGAGCACCATTTTGGATCAGGGAGGGAGGATGGGACCAGGGGTAATCAAGGGGGATGTGGAGGGTGGATGGGACCATTTTGGATCAGGGAGGGTGGATGGGACCAGGGGTAATCAAGGGGGATGTGGAGGGTGGGGACCATTTTGGATCAGGGATGGTGGATGAGACCAGGGGTAATCAAGGGGGATGTGGAGGGTGGGGACCATTTTGGATCAGGGAGGGAGGGAGGATGGGACCAGGGGTAATCAAGGGGGATGTGGAGGGTGGGGACCATTTTGGATCAGGGAGGGTGGATGGGACCAGGGATAATCAAGGGTGAGGAGGGTGAGGACCATTTTCGCAATTTTGGGTCTGGTATCATATTGTTATTCTTAGATTGGAAAACCATGTTCTACTGCATCACTCTGTGGTCCATTCCTGTAGTAGCATTTAGTCACCAGGAGAGGGCAGCCTCAGCCTCAGTAAGGCAGACATGTTTACTGAGCAAAAACATAAACTCAACATTCAACAATTTCAAAGATTTTACTGGGTTACCGTTCATGTAAGGAAATCAGTCAATTGAAATAAATAAATTAGGGCCTGATCTTTTGATTTCACATGACTGGGAAAACAGAAACATCTATTAGTCACAGATATCTTAAACAAAAAGTAGGGGCGGAGATCAGAAAACCAGTCAGCATCTGGTGTGACCAGCATTTGCCTCACGCTGTAAATAGACTTGATCAGGATGATGATTGTGGGCTGTGGAATGTTGTCCCACTCCTCATCAATGGCTGTGCGAAGTTGCTGGATATTGGCGGGAACTCAAACATGCTGTCGTGCAAGTCGATCCAGAGCATCTCATACGTGCTCAATGGGTGACCTGTCTGGGTATGCAGGCCATGAAGGAACTGGGACATTTTCAGCTACCAGATCCTTGCGACATGCTGAAACTTGAGGTGAAGGAGACGGATGAATGGCACGACAACGGTCCTCAGGAACTCGTCACAGTATCTCTGTGCATTCAAATTGCCATCAATAACTACACGTGTTTGTTGTCCGTAGCTTATGCCTGTCCATACCATAACCTCACTGCCACCATGCGGCACTCTGTTCACAACATTGACAACATTAAACCTCTCGCCCACACATCTGCCTGGTACAGTTGAAACCGGTATTCAACTGTGAAGAGCCCACTTCTCCAGCGTGCCAGTGACCATCGAAGGTGAGCATTTGCCTACTGAAGTCGGTTACGACGCTGAACTGCAGTCAGGTCAAGACCCTGGTGAGGACTACGAGCACGCAGATGAGCTTCCCTTAGACGGTTTCTGATAGTTTGTGCAGAAATTCTTCAGTTATGCAAACCCACACATTCATCAGCTGTCCGGGTGGCTGGTCTCAGATTATCCCGCAGGTGAAGAAGTCAGATGTGGAGGTCCTGGGTTGATGTGATTACACATGGTCTGCGGTTGTGAGGCCTGTTGGACGTACTGCCAAATTCTCTAAAACAACATTGGAGGCGGCTTATGGTAGAGAAATTAATATTAAATTCTCTGGCAACTGCTCTTGTGGACATTCCTGCAGTCAGCATGCCAATTGCACACTCCATCAAAACTTGAGACATCTGTGGCATTATGTTGTGTGACAAAACTGCAAATTTTTAGTGGCCTTTTGTCCCCAGCACAGGATCCACCTGTGTAATGACATGCTGTTTAATCAGCTTCTTGATATCCCACACCTGTCAGGTGGTGGATTGTCATGTCAAAGGATACATTCTCACTAACAAGGATGTGAACAAAATGTTAGCGAAATACGTTTTTCGTCCATATGGAACATCACTGGGATCTGGCTGGGCCACTTAACCATCAAATCAAATCAAATTTTATTTGTCACATACACATGGTTAGCAGATGTTAATGCGAGTGTAGCGAAATGCTTGTGCTTCTAGTTCCGACAATGCAGTAATAACAAGTAATCTAACTAACAATTCCAAAACTACTGTCTTGTACACAAGTGTAAGGGGATAAAGAATATGTACATAAGGATATATGAATGAGTGATGGTACAGAGCAGCATAGGCAAGATACAGTAGATGGTATCGAGTACAGTATATACATATGAGATGAGTATGTAAACAAAGTGGCATAGTTAAAGTGGCTAGTGATACATGTATTACATAAGGATACAGTCGATGATAGAGTACAGTATATACGAATGCATATGAGATGAAAAATGTAGGGTAAGTAACATTATATAAGGTAGCATTGTTTAAAGTGGCTAGTGATATATTTACATCATTTCCCATCAATTCCCATTATTAAAGTGGCTGGAGTTGAGTCAGTGTCAGAGTCAGTGTGTTGGCAGCAGCCACTCAATGTTAGTGGTGGCTGTTTAACAGTCTGATGGCCTTGAGATAGAAGCTGTTTTTCAGTCTCTCGGTCCCAGCTTTGATGCACCTGTACTGACCTCGCCTTCTGGATGATAGCGGGGTGAACAGGCAGTGGCTCGGGTGGTTGATGTCCTTGATGATCTTTATGGCCTTCCTGTGACATCGGGTGGTGTAGGTGTCCTGGAGGGCAGGTAGTTTGCCCCCGGTGATGCGTTGTGCAGACCTCACTACCCTCTGGAGAGCCTTACGGTTGAGGGCGGAGCAGTTGCCGTACCAGGCGGTGATACAGCCCGCCAGGATGCTCTCGATTGTGCATCTGTAGAAGTTTGTGAGTGCTTTTGGTGACAAGCCGAATTTCTTCAGCCTCCTGAGGTTGAAGAGGCGCTGCTGCGCCTTCTTCACAATGCTGTCTGTGTGAGTGGACCAATTCAGTTTGTCTGTGATGTGTATGCCGAGGAACTTAAAACTTGCTACCCTCTCCACTACTGTTCCATCGATGTGCATAGGGGGGGTGTTCCCTCTGCTATTTCCTGAAGTCCACAATCATCTCCTTAGTTTTGTTGACGTTGAGTGTGAGGTTATTTTCCTGACACCACACTCCGAGGGCCCTCACCTCCTCCCTGTAGGCCGTCTCGTCGTTGTTGGTAATCAAGCCTACCACTGTTGTGTCGTCCGCAAACTTGATGATTGAGTTGGAGGCCTGCGTGGCCACGCAGTCGTGGGTGAACAGGGAGTACAGGAGAGGGCTCAGAACGCACCCTTGTGGGGCCCCAGTGTTGAGGATCAGCGGGGAGGAGATGTTGTTGCCTACCCTCACCACCTGGGGGCGGCCCGTCAGGAAGTCCAGTACCCAGTTGCACAAGGCGGGGTCCCAGAGACCCAGGGTCTCGAGCTTGATGACGAGCTTGGAGGGTACTATGGTGTTGAATGCCGAGCTGTAGTCAATGAACAGCATTCTCACATAGGTATTCCTTTTGTCCAGATGGGTTAGGGCAGTGTGGTTGAGATTGCATCGTCTGTGGACCTATTTGGGCGGTAAGCAAATTGGAGTGGGTCTAGGGTGTCAGGTAGGGTGGAGGTGATATGGTCCTTGACTAGTCTCTCAAAGCACTTCATGATGACGGAAGTGAGTGCTACGGGGCGGTAGTCGTTTAGCTCAGTTACCTTAGCTTTCTTGGGAACAGGAACAATGGTGGCCCTCTTGAAGCATGTGGGAACAGCAGACTGGTATAGGGATTGATTGAATATGTCCGTAAACACACCGGCCAGCTGGTCTGCGCATGCTCTGAGGGCGCGGCTGGGGATGCCGTCTGGGCCTGCAGCCTTGCGAGGGTTAACACGTTTAAATGTCTTACTCACCTCGGCTGCAGTGAAGGAGAGACCGCATGTTTTCGTTGCAGGCCGTGTCAGTGGCACTGTATTGTCCTCAAAGCGGGCAAAAAAGTTATTTAGTCTGCCTGGGAGCAGGACATCCTGGTCCGTGACTGGGCTGGATTTCTTCCTGTAGTCCGTGATTGACTGTAGACCCTGCCACATGCCTCTTGTGTCTGAGCCGTTGAATTGAGATTCTACTTTGTCTCTGTACTGACGCTTAGCTTGTTTGATAGCCTTGCGGAGGGAATAGCTGCACTGTTTGTATTCGGTCATGTTACCAGACACCTTGCCCTGATTAAAAGCAGTGGTTCGCGCTTTCAGTTACACACGAATGCTGCCACCAATCCACGGTTTCTGGTTAGGGAATGTTTTAATCGTTGCTATGGGAACGACATCTTCAACGCACGTTCTAATGAACTCGCACACCGAATCAGCGTATTCGTCAATGTTGTTGTCTGACGCAATACGAAACATGTCCCAGTCCACGTGATGGAAGCAGTCTTGGAGTGTGGAGTCAGCTTGGTCGGACCAGCGTTGGACAGACCTCAGCATGGGAGCCTCTTGTTTTAGTTTCTGTCTGTAGGCAGGGATCAACAAAATGGAGTCGTGGCCATAAAGGCCTGATAGGTGGAGTGCTGCAGAAATGGTTATCCTTCTGGAAGGTTCCACCATCTCCACAGAGGAACTCTGGAGCTCTGTCAGAGTGACCATTGTGTTCTTGGTCACCTCCCGAACCAAGGCCCTTCTCCCCCGATTGCTCAGTTTTGCTGGGCGGCCAGCTCTAGGAAGAGTCTTGGTGTTTCCAAACTTCTTCCATTTTAGAATGATTGAGTCCACTGTGTTCTTGGGGACCTTCATGTTGCAGACATTTTTTGGTACCCTTCCCCAGACCTGTGCCCAACATAAGCTCTTATGACAATTCCTTCCCCCTCATGGCTTGGTTTTTGCTTCATGCACTGTCAACTGTGGGACCTTATATAGACAGGTTTGTGCCTTTCCAAATCATGTCCAATCAATAGAATTTACCACAGATGGACTCCAAGTTGTAGAAACATCTCAAGGATGATCCATTCAAACAGGTTGCACCTGAGCTCAATTTCAAGTTTTATAGCAAAGGGTCTGAATACTTATGTGAATAAGGTATTCCTTTTTTAAATTTCTAATACATTTGCTAAAATAAAATGAAAACTGTTTTCGCTTTGTCATTATGGGGTATTGTGTGTAGATTGAAGAGGGAAACAATGAATTCAATCCATTTTAGAATAAGGCTGTAACCTAACAAAATGTGTAAAAAGGGAAGGTGTTGGAATACTTTCAGAATGCACTGTACATTTCTGTTCAGTATAGAACATCCTCCTTCCTTCTGTAAAGTAACCACTGATCTGACATGACTGGATTGGTGAAAGCTATGTAATGGAATCCTTGCTTTACATCAAATCAGTGATTTTGCTGGAATTCACTTGAAGGAAGGCAGTAAGGTAGGAAGGAAGGGTGCGTGTTTTAGTACTAGAACAAGGCCTTGGTCAGCCCAGCTTCACCCCTGAGAGCTGATTGGTAGAAGGGCTTTCATCATGGCGACAGGGGTCCAGTTTCTCTCGTTTCCAGGGAGATTGATACCCGTGGCGTTTGGCGCGGCACACTAACAGGAATTGATCTGGTCTGAATCAAACCACTGCCACTGTGTGTGTGGTGGGAGTGGGTGGCTTGATGGAGCAACAGCCTCTGGGCAGGCCTTGCCTTGGTTTAATAGAAGCACAAACACGTCTCAATCAGTCACACACTGAGGCGACGATGTAGGCGCAAACACACACACACACACACACACACACACACACACACACACACACACACACACACACACAGAGCACATGTAATGGAGAGGGTTACGAACAGTATGTATTAGATTTAGTGTCTTCATGGTCAGTGTCTGTATGTGTGTGTCTCGTACTTATTTGTATGGCTCTCTATGGATCTGGATGTGTGAATATGTCCCCTGCGCCCATACAGGCCTATGTGCTCATTTGTATGCATGCACCTCCATTAGCATGACACACTGTAAATGTCACAGAGCGATGCAGCATCTGTCCATCAGACAGACTGATGAATAAAAACATGGTCATCTCCCATATCTGCTGTGGGACACACTCATCAACTTCCTGGTTCCAGAGCTGAGGTATAACCATAGACAAAGTGTTGGATGTCTATGCGTGTAGCCCACTGCCCTCCTCACTACGTCTGCTGTACACTACGGAAGGGCCTCGCTGGCTACGGAAAAGCCTCTTGGCAGCGAAATCCACACGCTGGTTACTGAATAGAACAAGTCAACAGCCAGGTCACAGATAGGTGTTCATCATGTTTGTTTAATAATGATGTGACATCATTGGTGTGCCGTACCGACATGGCCTTGGTGGCCCGTACCGACATGGCCTTGGTGGTCCGTACCGACATGGCCTTGGTGGCCCGTACCGACATGTCCTTGGTGGCCCGTACACCAACATGGCCTTGTCACGTGTGATTGTAAGATGACCATTGACAATTGACAACACAGTCAAGCCCACACTACCTTAATAGTAGCACACAACAAACCAGCTTTTTCCCCACTAAACATAGTCATTTGTGGTGTCAAGGAGTCCAACGACTCTACCCCCAGGCTTCCAAAGGGCCTAGCTCTGACAAATCACCTCTACCGTTCAACAGAGAACAAGAAATATTCATTAGATAGCACATGCTAATATTATTCCACCAAATGAGTGTATCATCATTCAACTGAGCAGACCTGGAAGGACCTGGCTGCCTGGGTCCATGTTGAAGCCTGTGTCCCAAATGGAACCCTTTCTGGCAGTGTTTATGGCTCCCTTTCTAGATCAAAGTAGTGCCCTAGTATGTAGGGAATAGGGTCCAATTTGGGACATGGAAAAAATAATAATGGTATCAGTGTTAAGCCCATCTAATAGACCTGAAGAGAGAGTGTGTGTGTGTGTGTGTGTGTGTGTGTGTGTGTGTGTGTGTGTGTGTGTGTGTGTGTGTGTGTGTGTGTGTGTGTGTGTGTGTGTGTGTGTGTGTGTGTGTGAGATGATTATTGTGTGTTTTGTAGAGTATGTCTATATTGCATTTTGTCTTTTCGCAATCTCATAAGACTGGTGACCTTCTGGTTCTTCCATTTATTTTCTACAGAAATGTCTCTCCCTCTCCTCCTTACTCCATCTGCCCCTCTCTATCATTCTTTCTCTCTCTCTGTTCCTGTCTTGCTCTTTCTCTATTTCCCCTGCCTCTCTGCCTCTCAATCTCACTGGGCTTTCCCTCTGCATCATTTGGGTCACTGCTATTATCAGGAGACAATACCCCTTTCACAAGACCCGTCTAAACATATATCCTCCTGGCAATACAGACCCTGTGAAAAGGGCATATTGTGTGTGTTAGCGTGCACGTGTGTGTATTATTTGTTTGTCAGGATCCCCAGTAGCTTTTGCAGAAGCAGTTGCTGCTCTTCCAGGGGTCCACAAAAAACACTGAACATTACAAAGTTACAAAACACTGATAGACAAGGAAAGTCACACACATTTTAAATACAATTATATACAAACAATGCAACAAAAATAATGTGTGTGTGTGTGTGTGTGTGTGTTTGTCCCCGCCAGTCCATGAGTTGTTTTTTTAATCAGTATTTTTAAGGTCCTTTTGCTGTTTGAGTGATGGGAGATAGTAGAGAGTTCCATGCGATCATGGCTCTGTATAAAACAGCGTTGCCGTGAATTTGTTTTGGACTGTGAAGATACCCCTGGTGGTATGTCTTGTGGGGTGTGAATGAGTGTCTGAGCTGAATGTTATTTGATTATGCAGACAGACTGGTATTTTCGTCACAGTAATATTTCTCATTAAAACTAGGAGAAGCAGTTAATCTCTTGTCAACCCTCAACTAGGAAAGACTAGCATGCATGTTGTTGTTGTTAGTTCTGTATGTGCAGTTAAGCGTTCTGCTTTGTTTATGAGCCAGCTGCAGTTTTGCTACTGTTTCCTTATTTAGAATTTCAGTGAGCTCACTGGCTTTGAGTGCTGTAAAGTGGGAAATCATCCGCATACGTAGGCATTCTAGTTTTGTGTAAAACCAACAGCAAATAATTTAAAATAGAGAAGAGTATCGGCCCAAGGCAACTGCCCTGAGGGATACCTCATTGTAGATATCTGATGTTAAAGACGATTCCATTGAAGAACACTGGGTTCTATTGGATAAATAACTCTCCAACCATGTGTTGGCAGGTGATGTAAAGCCATACCAAGAGCGTTTTTTAAATAATAATGTATGATCAATAACATCGAAGAGTGCACTGAAATCTAACAATACAGCTCCAACTATCATCTTATTATACATTTATTTTAACCAATCAGTCATCTGAGTCAGTGCAGTACAAGTTGAATGTCCTTCTCTATATGCATGCTGAATCAGTAGTTAACTTGTTCTCTGAAAAATAGTGTTGTATTTGATCAAACACAATTATCTGCATCAGTTAACTAAAAATAGGCAGCAAACTGATTGGGCGGCTGTTAGCGCCAGCAAAGGGTGCTTTACTATTTTTAGGCAGTGGAATTACTTTTACTTCCTTCCACACCTGTGGACACACACACTCCTTCAGGCTTTGGTTAAAGATCTAGCCAATAGGGGTGGTGATACAGTCTGCTACCATTCAATAGTTTACCATCAAGGTTGTCTATACCTGGAGGCTTATCATTATTGATGGATAAAAACTGTTTTTCCACCTCTCCCACACTAACTTGACTGAACTGAAAACAGCAATCCTTCTCCTTCATTATTAAAACTCCTTAAGGAGGCTGTGAATTTTTTCAGCTTTTTGTTAAAAATCGCGCAAAATTTCAACGTCCTGCTACTCATGCCAGGAATATAGTATATGCATATGATTAGTATGTGTGGATAGAAAACACTCTGAAGTTTCTAAAACTGGTTAAATCATGTCTGTGACTATAACAGAACGTGTGTAGCAGGCAAAATCCCAAGGAAAACTGTTCACAAAAAAAAAAAAAAATCCCTCCGCCAGTCTCTGTATTGTCTATGGCAAGGGAAAATAGATAGCGACCAGTTTACAGTGCCTACAGCTTCCACACGATGTCGCCAGACTTGGCAATTTGAAGTAATCCTTGGTGAAATGAGGAATAGGCACTTCCTGTCATCGAGTACACCGGAGGAAGTTATGGAAGAAAGAATATGGACCATGATTTCAAGACTTGCTGCTATTGAATACAGATCGCCCCGTGATCAATTTGATCGATTATTAACGTTTACTAATACCTAAAGTTGGATTACAAAAGTAGTTTGAAGTGTTTTGTCAAAGTTTATAGGCAACTTTTTTAATAAAAAAAATGACGTTGCGTTTTGGAAAGCAGTTTTTTCCTGGATCAGACGGGCTTCATAAATGGACATTTTGGGTATACATGGACGGATTTAATCGAAAAAAAAAGACCCAATTGTGATGTTTATGGGACATATAGGAGTGCCAACAAAGAAGCTCGTCAAAGGTAATGAATGTTTTATATTATATTTCTGCGTTTTGTGTAGCGCCGGCTACGCTAATTCTTTTGTTTACGTCCCCTTCAGGTATTTCGGGGGGGTTGCATGCTATCAGATAATAGCTTCTCATGCTTTCGCCGAAAAGCATTTTAAAAATCTGACATGTTGGCTAGATTCACAACGAGTGTAGCTCTAATTGAGTACCCTGCATGTGTGTTTTAATGAAAGTTTGAGTTGTATCGAGTACTATTAGTTGTCACCCTGAAATTTCCGCTGATGTTGATCCCTGTACAGGGACAGCAGCCATAACAGGTTTTAAATACTTTATACCAAAATATGATGGTTTACTGTTTCACTTCTGACTTTTTCCACTACTAGTGAAAATAGTAATTGAAATGATTGGCAATACCAAAAGGTTTTGTTATGAAAGGCCCATCAACTTCAACGAATGATGGAGATGAATTGGGTTTTTCGTCATTTATCTTTGTTTGGTAATACTTTCTTCTTTTTGTTTAGTTTAGTTTCAACAGTTCTCATTATGTCGACCAATCGGCAGAGCAGCCTGACTTGTTTGCCACCTCTTTTGCATAATTTCTTTGAAACATGAAATGTTTCAGTTCGTCATCAATCCAGGAGGCTCTAACAGTTCCCACGGTTAGTTTCTTAACAGGTGCTTGTCAACAATTTGCATGAATAGTTTTCAGAAGACTTCCAGTTCTGCATCTGGATTCACTCCCTCGTACATATCAGACCAACACATTCTTTACATCTTCAATATGGTATTGTGTTTCTCTGTAGTGATCTGGAGTAGGGCTGTGTGAGATTCAGTGTGTGTGGTGTGTGTGTGTGTTGTGAGTGTGTGTTTTAAATGAACCGTGTGTATTGTATCTCTCTGCAGCGGCCCACTCCCCCACTTCCCCCGGCCCAGGAGGAAGAGGAGGGGGAGAAGAGCTGTGGCCCCGCTGGGTTCTGGGAGGCCCTCACACCCTGCAACGGTTGTCACAACCTGGGCTTCTCCAGCCTGTCACAGGTACGCACACACCTCCCCCTGTCACTTGTAATTCCTACACCTCCTGTCATTACTTTAACTGATAACCATTGTTATGGAGTGCCAGTGTACTATGCTATAATTGCCCTGTCTCAATCATAAGTCACTCTAATGGCCTGTTTCCCAGTTTGCATGGCTTGTTGCCTCTGAAACCCTCAGTTAATATACATCACCCAGCAGAATGCAGCTCTGCTGGGCCATGTAGCAATATGTTTATGTATTTCCATGACTAATAGAGATCAGTGGATGTCGTCTTTCGTTTTGCGCTTGGTGTGTGTTTGTCGTTGTGTTGCCGTGAGCACCACATAGTATCTCTCTCGACCACTTGCTCTCTTTCACAATCTATCTTTCTGACTATCTGTCTTTCTGACTCTCTGTCTTTCTGACTCTCTGTCTTTCTGACTATCTGTCTTTCTGACTGTCTGTCTTTCTGACTGTCAATCTTTGACTGTCTGTCTTTCTGAATGTCTGTCTTTCTGACTATCTATCTTTCTCACTATCTACAGTTGAAGTCAGAATTTACCAACACCTTAGCCAAATACATTTAAACTCAGTAAACATTCCCTGTCTTAGGTCAGTTAGGATCACCACTTAATTTTAAGAATGTGAAATGTCAGAATAATAGCAGAGAGCATGATGTATTTCAGCTTTTATTTCTTTCATCACATTCCCAGTAGGTCAGAAGTTTACATACACTCAATTAGTATTTGGTAGCATTGCCTTTAAATTGTTTAACTTGGGTCAAACGTTTCGGGTAGCCTTCCACAAGCTTCCCAGAATAAGTTGGGTGAATTTGTCCCATTCCTCCTGACAGAGCTGGTGTAACTGAGTCAGGTTTGTAGGCTTCCTTGCTCACACACGCTTTTTCAATTCTGCCCATGCATTTTCTATGGGATTGAGGTCAGGGCTTTGTGATGGCCACTCCAATACCAAGTATGCTTGGGGTCATTGTCTATTTGGAAGACCCATTTGCGACCAAGCTTTAACTTCCTGACTGATGTCTTTGAGATGTTGCTTCAATATATCCACATCATTTTCCATCCTCATGATGCCATCTAAAAAGTACGATCTTTGTCCATGTGCAGTTGCAAACCGTAGTCTGGCTTTTTATGGTGGTTTTGGAGCAGTGGATTCTTCCTTGCTGAGTGGTACCTTGGTACCTGAGTGGCCGTGGTACCTTCAGGCGTTTGGAAATAGCTCCCAAGGATGAACCAGACTTGTGTAGGTCTACAATTTTTTTGTTCTGAGGTCTTGGCTGATTTCTTTTGATTTTCCCATGATGTCAAGCAAAGATGCACTGAGTTTGAAGGTAGGCCTTGAAATACATCAAATGATGTCAATTAGCCTATCAGAAGCTTCAAAAGCCATGACATCATTTTCTGGAATTTTCCAAGCTGTTTAAAAGCACAGTCAACTTAGTGTATGTAAACTTCTGACCCACTGGAATTGTGATACAGTGAAATAATCTGTTTGAAAATAATTGTTGGAAGAATTACTCTTGTCAGGCACAAAGTAGATATCCTAACCAACTTGCCAAAACTATATTAACAAGACATTTGTGGAGTGGTTAAAAAACTAGTTTTAATGACTCCTACCTAAGTGTATATACACTTCCGACTTCAACTGTATAGTTCTTACTATCTTTCTGAATATCTTTCTGACTATCTATCTTTCTTACCATCTTTCTGATTGTCTTTTTCTCTCTTCATTTAGTTTCTCTCTCTCTCTCTTTCTCTCTCCCTTCATTTTTCTCTTTCTTGTTGTCTCCACAACGGGGAAGAGCATCAGTATCCATTCTGCCAGCTCTTTTCCCTCCCTCTCTCCCCCTCCCGTCTCCCTCTTTTCCCCTCCCTCTCTCCCCTCCTGTCTCCCTCTTTTCCCCTCCCTCTCTCCCCCTCCTGTCTCCCTCTTTTCCCCTCCCTCTCCCCCCCTCCTGTCTCCCTCTTTTCCCCTCCCTCTCCCCCCTCCTGTCTCCCTCTTTTCCCCTCCCCCTCTCCCCTCCTGTCTCCCTCTTTTCCCCTCCCTCTCTCCCCTCCTGTCTCCCTCTTTTCCCCTCCCTCTCTCCCCTCCTGTCTCCCTCTCTCCCCTCCTGTCTCACTCTCTCCCCTCCTGTCTCCCTCTTTTCCCCTCCCTCTCTCCCCCTCCTGTCTCCCTCTTTTCCCCTCCCTCTCTCCCCCTCCTGTAAACCCTCTTTTCCCCTCCCTCTCTCCCCCTCCTGTCTCCCTCTCTCCCCTCTTGTCTCCCTCTTTTCCCCTCCTGTCTCCCTCTTTTCCCCTCCCTCTCTCCCCCTCCTGTCTCCCTCTTTTCCCCTCCCTCTCTCCCCCTCCTGTCTCCCTCTCCCCCCCTCCTGTCTCCCTCTTTTCCCCTCCCCCTCCCCCCTCCTGTCTCCCTCTTTTCCCCTCCCTCTCTCCCCTCCTGTCTCCCTCTTTTCCCCTCCCTCTCTCCCCTCCTGTCTCCCTCTCTCCCCTCCTGTCTCACTCTCTCCCCTCCTGTCTCCCTCTTTTCCCCTCCCTCTCTCCCCCTCCTGTCTCCCTCTTTTCCCCTCCCTCTCTCCCCCTCCTGTAAACCCTCTTTTCCCCTCCCTCTCTCCCCCTCCTGTCTCCCTCTCTCCCCTCTTGTCTCCCTCTTTTCCCCTCCCTCTCTCCCCCTCCTGTCTCCCTCTTTTCCCCTCCCTCTCTCCCCCTCCTGTCTCCCTCTCTCCCCTCCTGTCTCCCTATTTCCCCTCCCCCTCTCCCCCTCCTGTCTCCCTCTTTTCCCCTCCCTCTCCCCCTCCTGTCTCCCTCTTTTCCCCTCCCTCTCTCCCCCTCCTGTCTCCCTCTTTTCCCCTCCCTCTCTCCCCCTCCTGTCTCCCTCTTTTCCCCTCCCTCTCTCCCCCTCCTGTCTCCCTCTTTTCCCCTCCCTCTCTCCCCCTCCTGTCTCCCTCTTTTCCCCTCCCTCTCTCCCCCTCCTGTCTCCCTCTTTTCCCCTCCCTTTCTCCCCCTCCTGTCTCCCGCTTTTTCTCTCTCCCCTCCCGTCTCCCCGTTTTCCCTCTCCCCTCCTGTCTCCCCCTTTTCCCTCTCCCTCTCCCCCTCATGCCCCCCCCCTTTCCCCTCCCTCTCCCCCTCCTGCCCCCCTTCCCCTCCCTCTCCTGCCCCCCCCTTTCCCCTCCTGTCTCCCCCTCTGTCCTCCCCCCTCTGTCCTCCCTCTCTGCCCCCTCTTCCCTCCTGTGTCTGGCCCACAGCCTGGCTAGAGTTAACTATCTGTCAACACCTGGGTCTCTGTGTGGTGGGAGATGATGGGCTTGGGATGGAGTCCCTGACCGATTAGCAGGGTCCACTTTTGGGATTTTGTGTGTGTGTGTACATTTTGTTCTCAACTAGCCTCATTTTGGTTTCAACTAGCCCAAAATTCTCCCCACACCTGCTCTCCCTGTCCCCAAGGCAATCAGCTCCCTCCTATAACAGGATGCTTCAACTAGTCCTGGAACTTTCAGAGTGTTTGTTCAACCAATCAATTACTCAACACAATCTTCACAAAATATCCATCTGTATTGTTTAATGTTAGAGGTTAAATTGAAAGTAAGAACGCATTTTCTGCACCAATGTCCACCACCAAAGCAGACATACTCCACACCTCCTCAGTCTCCCTCCTTTTTTCTCTCCTCCTTCTCTCCATCTGTCCTTCTCTCCTTCCTCCTCTCATCCGTCCGGTTTGTCAGATTGTCAGAGTGATGGCAGTCCCACTGGGCTCTGTTCACTTCCTATTTTTAAGTGGTGAAATGTCTCTCTCTCACTTTCCACTCGGTTTCACTTCTTCGCTTTTTCTCCACAACTTTCTTTCCCCTTGGCCTCACCCCCCATCTCTCTCTCTCCTTCCCTACATCACCCCCCATCTCTCTCTCTCCTTCCCTACATCAGCCCCCATCTCTCTCTCCTTCCCTACATCAGCCCCCATCTCTCTCTCCTTCCCTACATCACCCCCATCTCTCTCTCTCCTTCCCTACATCAGCCCACATCTCTCTCTCTCCTTCCCTACATCAGCCCCCATCTCTCTCTCCTTCCCTACATCACCCCATCTCTCTCTCTCCTTCCCTACATCACCCCCATCTCTCTCTCTCCTTCCCTACATCAGCCCACATCTCTCTCTCTCTCCTTCCCTACATCAGCCCACATCTCTCTCTCTTCTTCCTTACATCACCCCCCATATCTCTCTCTCCTTCCCTACATCACCCCCCATCTCTCTCTCCTTCCCTACATCACCCCCGTCTCTCTCTCTCCTTCCCTACATCAGCCCACATCTCTCTCTCTCCTTCCCTACATCACCCCCCATCTCTCTCTCTCCTTCCCTACATCAGCCCACATCTCTCTCTCTCCTTCCCTACATCAGCCCACATCTCTTTCTCACTGTCTGACAGAAGTGTGTTAATCGCTGTATCGATCGCCGTGGTAGCGAGGTCTCAGCTGTCACTCAAGCTGTCAGTCAGAGAGACGGACTGTACTCTGATGTATGCTGCAGAGGGTGACTGTAAAAGGCTGCTCTGTGTGTGTGTGTGTGTGTGTGTGTGTGTGTGTGTGTGTGTGTGAGAGAGAGAGCCAGCCAGCCAGCCAGCCACAGGAGCAACCCCAAGTCATCATCAAATGTCTTTCATTGCCACAGTTCCTATATATGGGCATTGAGAAGGTGGAAAAACGTGTCATTCTCTGTCGCATGTCTTGCATATGTGTGTTTGAGCGGAGGGGGTTCCATCTCTCTTCTCACACAGACGTGGACCCTCTGTCCTCTCCATGTGAACGCAGACTGATGCCATGACAACCAAGGACCATTTTAGGTGGTGTGTTTGGTAAAGCGGTGCGGGGTTCCTTCAGCTGAAAGTGCGGCTTAGAGGAAAAAAGGTATGAACTTTTTCACTGTGGAGCCCCTGCAGAGAGAACGATGGAGAGAGATGGTGGGAGAGAGGGAAGGCAAAGGTTTCACACGGTTGCTAGGCAACACAGAAATTCATAAAGTAGCAGGCGTGGGATATCCGCCCACCACAACCATTGACAAATCTGTACCAGATCAGGTCAGGTGCGTCAGAGCACTGCGCAATATCAGACACACACGCATACGGAAACACACACCCACACACATACGCACAGGAATGCATGGCTGCACGCTGCACGGCTGTACGCACGCAAATTGGGCCTAGTGCTCCCGAGTGGTGCAGCGGTCTAAGGCACTGCATCTCAGTGCTAGAGGCGTCACTACAGACACCCTAGTTCAAATCCAGGCTGTATCACAACCGGCCGTGATTGGGAGTCCCATAGGGCTGCGCACCATTGGTTCGGCGTTGTCCGGGTTGGACCGGTGCAGGCCGTCATTGTAATTAAGAATTTGTTCTTAACTGACTTGCCTAGTTAAATAAAGGTTCAATTCAACAACAACAAAGTACAGTGCAGTTTGGGAGAATCCAGAGTAAATGAATGGAGCTGGAAGGGTTTGTGTCCAATACTGCATTCATAGTAAGCTGTAGTGACCAATGCTGCAGTCATAGTAAGCTGTAGTGACCAATGCTGCAGTCATAGTAAGCTGTAGTGACCAATGCTGCAGTCATAGTAAGCTGTAGTGACCAATGCTGCAGTCATAGTAAGCTGTAGTGACCAATACTGCAGTCATAGTAAGCTGTAGTGACCAATGCTGCAGTCATAGTAAGCTGTAGTGTCCAATGCTGCAGTCATAGTAAGCTGTAGTGTCCAATGCTGCAGTCATAGTAAGCTGTAGTGACCAATGCTGCAGTCATAGTAAGCTGTAGTGACCAATGCTGCAGTCATAGTAAGCTGTAGTGACCAATACTGCAGTCATAGTAAGCTGTAGTGACCAATGCTGCAGTCATAGTAAGCTGTAGTGACCAATGCTGCAGTCATAGTAAGCTGTAGTGACCAATACTGCAGTCATAGTAAGCTGTAGTGACCAATGCTGCAGTCATAGTAAGCTGTAGTGTCCAATGCTGCATTCATAGTAAGCTGTAGTGACCAATGCTGCATTCATAGTAAGCTGTAGTGACCAATGCTGCAGTCATAGTAAGCTGTAGTGACCAATGCTGCAGTCATAGTAAGCTGTAGTGACCAATGCTGCAGTCATAGTAAGCTGTAGTGACCAATACTGCAGTCATAGTAAGCTGTAGTGACCAATGCTGCAGTCATAGTAAGCTGTAGTGTCCAATGCTGCAGTCATAGTAAGCTGTAGTGTCCAATGCTGCAGTCATACATAGTAAGCTGTAGTGACCAATGCTGCAGTCATAGTAAGCTGTAGTGTCCAATGCTGCAGTCATAGTAAGCTGTAGTGACCAATGCTGCAGTCATAGTAAGCTGTAGTGACCAATGCTGCAGTCATAGTAAGCTGTAGTGACCAATGCTGCAGTCATAGTAAGCTGTAGTGACCAATGCTGCAGTCATAGTAAGCTGTAGTGTCCAATGCTGCAGTCATAGTAAGCTGTAGTGTCCAATGCTGCAGTCATAGTAAGCTGTAGTGACCAATGCTGCAGTCATAGTAAGCTGTAGTGACCAATGCTGCAGTCATAGTAGGCTATAGTGACCAATGCTGCAGTCATAGTAAGCTGTAGTGACCAATGCTGCAGTCATAGTAAGCTGTAGTGTCCAATGCTGCAGTCATAGTAAGCTGTAGTGACCAATGCTGCAGTCATAGTAAGCTGTAGTGACCAATGCTGCAGTCATAGTAAGCTGTAGTGTCCAATGCTGCAGTCATAGTAAGCTGTAGTGTCCAATGCTGCAGTCATAGTGAGCTGTAGTGTCCAATGCTGCAGTCATAGTAAGCTGTAGTGACCAATGCTGCAGTCATAGTAAGCTGTAGTGACCAATGCTGCAGTCATAGTAAGCTGTAGTGACCAATGCTGCAGTCATAGTAAGCTGTAGTGACCAATGCTGCAGTCATAGTAAGCTGTAGTGTCCAATGCTGCAGTCATAGTAAGCTGTAGTGACCAATGCTGCAGTCATAGTAAGCTGTAGTGACCAATGCTGCAGTCATAGTAAGCTGTAGTGTCCAATGCTGCAGTCATAGTAAGCTGTAGTGACCAATGCTGCAGTCATAGTAAGCTGTAGTGACCAATGCTGCAGTCATAGTAAGCTGTAGTGACCAATGCTGCAGTCATAGTAAGCTGTAGTGACCAATGCTGCAGTCATAGTAAGCTGTAGTGACCAATGCTGCAGTCATAGTAAGCTGTAGTGTCCAATGCTGCAGTCATAGTAAGCTGTAGTGTCCAATGCTGCAGTCATAGTAAGCTGTAGTGACCAATGCTGCAGTCATAGTAAGCTGTAGTGACCAATGCTGCAGTCATAGTAAGCTGTAGTGTCCAATGCTGCAGTCATAGTAAGCTGTAGTGTCCAATGCTGCAGTCATAGTAAGCTGTAATGACCAATGCTGCAGTCATAGTAAGCTGTAGTGACCAATGCTGCAGTCATAGTAAGCTGTAGTGTCCAATACTGCAGTCATAGTAAGCTGTAGTGACCAATGCTGCAGTCATAGTAAGCTGTAGTGACCAATGCTGCAGTCATAGTAAGCTGTAGTGACCAATGCTGCAGTCATAGTAAGCTGTAGTGACCAATGCTGCAGTCATAGTAAGCTGTAGTGTCCAATGCTGCAGTCATAGTAAGCTGTAGTGACCAATGCTGCAGTCATAGTAAGCTGTAGTGTCCAATGCTGCAGTCATAGTAAGCTGTAGTGACCAATGCTGCAGTCATAGTAAGCTGTAGTGACCAATGCTGCAGTCATAGTAAGCTGTAGTGACCACTGCTGCAGTCATAGTAAGCTGTAGTGTCCAATGCTGCAGTCATAGTAAGCTGTAGTGTCCAATGCTGCAGTCATAGTAAGCTGTAGTGACCAATGCTGCAGTCATAGTAAGCTGTAGTGTCCAATGCTGCAGTCATAGTAAGCTGTAGTGTCCAATGCTGCAGTCATAGTAAGCTGTAGTGTCCAATGCTGCAGTCATAGTAAGCTGTAGTGTCCAATGCTGCAGTCATAGTAAGCTGTAGTGTCCAATGCTGCAGTCATAGTAAGCTGTAGTGTCCAATGCTGCAGTCATAGTAAGCTGTAGTGACCAATGCTGCAGTCATAGTAAGCTGTAGTGTCCAATGCTGCAGTCATAGTAAGCTGTAGTGACCAATGCTGCAGTCATAGTAAGCTGTAGTGACCAATGCTGCAGTCATAGTAAGCTGTAGTGACCAATGCTGCAGTCATAGTAAGCTGTAGTGACCTTGTCACGCCCAGCCATCCTCTCCTCATCTCGCTAGAACATTCTGCTGACATTGTCAGGCACTACCCTTGGGATTCTTAGAACCGCTGGGAGTGTGTGTGTGTGTGTTTGTGCGTTGCCCTCAGGGTTGCAGATAACTGTGTCCTCGAGGGGAAAATAACAGAACAGAGGTTCTGGAGGTCTGATAAGAGAGAGAGTCTTGGGGAACAGAGGAAGCGGTGGGGTCAGATGTTTGAGTTTCATATCAGTCATAACCAAGATCAAATTGTTTTGATGAAATATAACTTTGCACTTTGTTCTTATACAGACTTCAATACACTTGAATATTTTTCATATGTGACTATTGTTATTTAAATTGATCATTGAGAAACACCCCCTGGATGTCTTGTGTGATGGTTTATTCCATAGAACACACTGTTTGGAGTGTTCCAATGTGCTGGTTCGAAACCCCAACTAGGGGAAACATCTGCCGATGTGCCCTTGAGCAAGGCACTTAACCCTAATTGCTCCTGTAAGTTGCTCTGGATAAGCGTATCTGCTAAGTGACTAACGTTACAATGTAAAAGTAATGGAAATGCAGTTGAAGGAAGGCTGTTCAGGAGGTATCGGTGTCCCATGTTGCTCAGTTGGTAGAGCATGGCGCCTTCAATGCCAGGGTTCTGGGTTCGATTCCCATGGTATGCACTCACTACTGTAAGTCTCTCTGGATGAGAGCGTCTGCTGAATGACTCAAATGTAAAAAATGTAAGATAAGTGGAGATAAGTGTGCCTGTGTTTGTGTGTAATTACATTAGTTTCTCATGGCTAATATTTATGGGGAATGCATTAAGTATCAAACCAAGCTTTCAGACAGGGAATGCATTAAGTATCAAATCAAGCTTTCAGACAGGGAATGCATTAAGTATCAAATCAAGCTTTCAGACAGGGAATGCATTAAGTATCAAATCAAGCTTTCAGACAGGGAATGCATTAAGTATCAAATCAAGCTTTCAGACAGGGAATGCATTAAGTATCAAATCAAGCTTTCAGACAGGGAATGCATTAAGTATCAAATCAAGCTTTCAGACAGGGAATGCATTAAGTATCAAATCAAGCTCTCAGACATGGAATGCAACACAATGTGCTTCACAGGAAAAAACTATGAAGATAAAAATATATTTACATTACAACAAACATAAGAGGATAAAATATCAAATTAAACTGAATGACTAAAAAGCACCCTAAGGAAAAGCAAAGCTAAAAAGGTGTTTTAAGATCTCTTTTAAATATGTCCAGTTTCGACCCTCCTCAGGTTCTCTGGCAGACTATTCCAGAGGCTGGGGGCATAGTAACTGCCTTTCTATGCCTCTTGGTCCGAGGCTTTGGGATAGTTAAAAAGCTTCCTCTCCATGCCTCTATGGGATAGTTAAAAGGCTGCCTCTCCATGCCTCTTGGTCCTAGGCTTTAGGATAGTTAAAAAGCTTCCTCTCCATGCCTCTTGGTCCGAGGCTTTGGGATAGTTAAAAAGCTTCCTCTCCATGCCTCTATGGGATAGTTAAAAAGCTTCCTCTCCATGCCTCTATGGGATAGTTAAAAAGCTTCCTCTCCATGCCTCTATGGGATAGTTAAAAAGCTTCCTCTCCATGCCTCTATGGGATAGTTAAAAAGCTTCCTCTCCATGCCTCTATGGGATAGTTAAAAGGCTGCCTCTCCATGCCTCTATGGGATAGTTAAAAAGCTTCCTCTCCATGCCTCTATGGGATAGTTAAAAAGCTTCCTCTCCATGCCTCTATGGGATAGTTAAAAAGCTTCCTCTCCATGCCTCTATGGGATAGTTAAAAGGCTGCCTCTCCATGCCTCTTGGTCCGAGGCTTTGGGATAGTTAAAAAGCTTCCTCTCCATGCCTCTTGGTCCTGGGCTTTGGGATAGTTAAAAGGCTGTCTCTCCATGCCTCTTGGTCCGAGGCTTTGGGATAGTTAAAAAGCTTCCTCTCCATGCCTCTTGGTCCGAGGCTTTGGGATAGTTAAAAAGCTTCCTCTCCATGCCTCTTGGTCCTGGGCTTTGGGATAGTTAAAAAGCTTTCTCTCCATGCCTCTATGGGATAGTTAAAAAGCTTCCTCTCCATGCCTCTATGGGATAGTTAAAAGGCTGTTTCTACATGCCTCTTGGTCCGAGGCTTTGGGATAGTTAAAAAGCTTCCTCTCCATGCCTCTTGGTCCTGGGCTTTGGGATAGTTAAAAAGCTTCCTCTCCATGCCTCTATGGGATAGTTAAAAAGCTTCCTCTACATGCCTCTATGGGATAGTTAAAAGGTCAGTAACAAAGGACCTGAGGGACCTACTGGGTACATACATTAAAATCATGTCTGACATATATTGAGGTGCACAATCGTAGATTGATTTACAAACCAATAGATAATTAATTATAAAACTCACCAGACAGAAGAGCATTACAGGAGTCAAGCCTGCTTGTAATAAAAGCATGGATGAGTCTCTCTGTATCAGCCTTAGAGAGAAACGGCAACACCTTGGCAATGTTCCTCAAGTGGTAAAAATATATTGGTCACATTCAGAATGTTTGATTCAAAATTGAGTTTAGAATCTAAAATAACACCTCGTTTTTAACCTGGTGTTTTATCTGTCTGGCCCTAAAATGTGCCCCCAGATTTTCTCTCTGTGCTTTGGCGCCAAACAATAAGTACCTTGTTCTTGTCTTGATTTAGTTGGAGGAAGTGGTGAGCCACCCAAGTATTTAAATCACTAATACAATAAATGATCCGTAAAGGTAAAATCCTCTGGTAACACAGAAACACAAAGTTGTGTCTGCGTAGCAGTGAAAATCAATGCTGTGCTTTCTGACAATGCTGCCAAGGGGTAACATATATAAACTGAACAGTACCAAACCCAAAATCAAACGTTATGGAACGCCACAACTCTTGACTGGTTAAATAGGTCTTAAAGGACAGAGAGCAGTTTGGCATCTGTGTTGGCTTTAAGATAATTTACCTCTTTAACTAAGGCTGTCTCTGTGCTGTGGTGCGCCCGAATACCACATTGGATTATTATTTTTTTAATGCCAAAGAAATTTGCTGGTTGAAGACCCATTTCTCAAGAATTTTACTTAAGAATGGAAGGTTGGAGATTGGTTGAAAATTGCAGAGAGCTGAAGAATCTAGATGACTTTTCTTCAGAAGGGGTTTCACCATAGCAGTTATTAGTGCAGTGGGGAAGGTGCCTGTGAAGTGATTAACAATTGCTTTCACTTCTTCACATATGCAATTAAAAACTGTTTTGCAGAAGGTGGTGGGGATAGGATCGAGAAGGCAGGTAGAAGGCTTAAGTTGTGATATCACTTTCCTGAGCATGTCTGTGTCAACCAGGAAAAATACATCCATAATGCCTTTGCGTGGTAGGCTCATCAAACAGGTCTTGGTTGACTGATACCCAGCCTAATGTTTATCTTGTCTCTGAAATAGGCCACAAACTCATCACATTTAGATGTAGAGGAAGGGTCACATAGGTTTGCGAGGGTAGGATTTGTCAGGCCATCAATGGTCAGGAAGAGCACTGTCTAATTATTCAGATTAATAGAGATCAAGTTAGAAAAATGAGCCCGTCTGGCATTTCTAATTGCTTTGTTATAAATGCCGAGATGCTCTCTCAGAATATCATAAAGGACCTGCAACTTTGACTTTCTCCACTTCCGCTCAATTAAATGTATTCGTTTCCTCCCTCATCTCAGTTTGGATGAGGCCTTTTTCAACTTTACTGGAGCTATGGCATCAATGGTTGCCTTTTAATTTGCTATTAAAGTTATCAGATAAATCATCTCAAGAAGAAGGCAGAATAGGTGGTGGAGTGTTGTTCATACACTCAATAACATCTGTATCAATGTCAGAGGTGAGATAGTACTTCTTAATAATGTGTTCAGTATTACACTGCGCTATGGGCAACAAGGTAGTAAAAAATATGGAGTGGTGATCAGATAAAGCAACATCAATAATCGAGGATATGTCAATAGAAAGCCCCTTGGTAATAACCAGGTCCAGAGTGTGGTCGCGGTTATGGGTGAGCCTGGTAACATGTTAGATAAAGTCCATAGAGTTCAAAAGATGAATACGTTCGATGGCCTTGGCGTCAGTCTCTTTGTCAACATGAATATTAAAATCGCCCAACACAATGATTTTATCATAGTTCTCAAGGACAATCGAGAATAGTTCAGAGGAATCAGTAAAGCAAGTTGGGCAGTACTTTGGTGGCCTATACAGGTAACTGATGCAAGCAGTAGAATCAGATTTAAAAATCAGGTAAAACTACACCTAATGGAACAGCGGGGACTGTGAAGAGACACACACGCAGGAACAGCTTGGGGCGGAAGGTGGTTAGTGCGTTGGACCAGCCAACTGAAAGGTTGCTGGATCGAATCCCCGAGCTGAGAAGGTAAAAATCTGTCGTTCTGCCCCTGAACAAGGCAGTTAACCCACTGTTCCCCGGTAGGCCGTAATTGTAAATAAGAATTTGTTCTTAACTGACTTGCCTGGTTAAATAAAAAAATAAAAACAAAGGACCAGACATTTCTGTAGGAGTTGATATGGTTTCCAAGTCCTCTGTTGCTTATTCTGACAGGGAGGACTGGATCAGTACCAGACCCTGTCTGTCAGTCTCTATAACAGTTTGATGTTGCTGGGAATGGATCACTACCAGACACTGTCTGTCAGTCTCTATAACAGTTTGATGTTGCTGGGACTGGATCACTACCAGACACTGTCTGTCAGTCTCTATAACAGTTTGATGTTGCTGGGACTGGAGCAATACCAGGCCCTGTCTGTCAGTCTCTATAACAGTTTGATGTTGCAGGGACTGGATCACTACCAGACAATGCCTGTCAGTCTCTATAACAGTTTGCGATGTTGCTGGGACTGGAGCAATACCAAGCCCTGTATTTCAGTCTCTAAAACAGTTTGATGTTGCTGGAAATAATCCTGGAACCCCTGTGGTTAGGGTGAATCCCGTCTCTTTTAAAAAGTGCTGGTTGCTCCCACAGCAAAACAAATTTGTCACAAAAGGAGACATTCCTGGTTCTTCAGGTACTTATTCAGGGCAAAGAGTCAGCTGGAACATCGGTAGCACGGGAGGGTGCCAGAGATGATGATTATCTTCCCTGTGCTAGCGGGTCTTAAACATTGTTTGTAGTCCTCCCTCAGTTCCTCAGATTTCTTAAAACGAAGGTAGTTAAAACCTACCTGAGTGACGATGGTGTCAATATTGGAGTAGTAAGCCAGAACTCTGGGCAGGAGAGAGTTGTTGTCATGGACATGGGCTCCTGGGTAACAGTGGACCTTGATTGGGAACAGACCGTAGGCAGGCCAAAATCTCTCACCATCGAGCTGCCTACAATGATGGTGGTCGTGATGGAATCCGATGGGGAAACGACCTGCTGAACTGTGGTGGCCGTGGGGGGCTGTTGGTATACACCGAGGATCCATACTGACTCCCGGGGCTGGTAGGTCCGTCTCAAACGGGGCAAAGCTGTTTGCTAGCTGAATCCGATCTTCTCGGATAGATGTGTGGCCAGAATGCCTCCCCGATCTCCTACGCCTTGCTCCCATGGGCCATGGAGTTGAGCTTAGCATCTGTCCGTTGGATTGGGACGGATCAAGACTTATTGACATATTGATATAACAGGGGCTAAGATGGGGAGAGGTCTGTCCGTAAAATAAAGTGCTGCTCTACTTTCTTAACAACACTATCAACAAGATAGGTCCTACAGGCCCTAGTCTGGTCGACCTGGACTACTGTTCAGTCGTGTGGTCAGGTGCCACAAGGAGGGACAATTGGCTCTGAACAGGGCAGCACGGCTGGACCTTAAAAGTACACAGGGAGCTGACATTAATGATATGCATGTCAATCTCTCATGGCTCAAAGTGGAGGAGAGATTGACGGGGTCGGCCTCAAAACTTTAGCTATTGTTAAAAAACGATTTCATGTAATCTATTTGATAAAAACAACTAACCGAGTGTAGACAGTACACTGTTTTGTTGAGCGCTCTGATGACTTTTCATCAGAAATGTGATTATGCTTCTTCAGCTCGTATTTATGGTTGATGCAGTGTGTGTGTGTGTGTGTGTGTGTGTCCACGCAGGTGGTTGTGTGTTTGTGTGTGCATATGAGCACACGTTTGTTTGTGTGTGTGTATGCATGCTTAACCATGTGTGTGTCATTACTCTCTCATAAACTAACTGTGTTGGTCGAATGGATTATGATTGTGTTACCGTCGCTAATGTTTATGTGCAACACTATTCATCTTCCCTGGCATTTCAATGTTAAATATTCATACATTAGCTAATACAGTTAGCATGAGATTGGTTCCCACGGGCTAATCCTTCTAGTCAAGTCAGCATTTTCTCACAACTCACTGTCTACTGCTAAGGTTCGGTCTCGACTGGCGTTGCTAATGTTGGCTATGATGCTATTAGACAACGTAATACAGTATTTGCCTATGTGGGTTCTACTTTGCAACTTATGTTCATCAGTAATATGCAATTGACTCCAGATAAGTACACTAAGTTTAAATGTGCAGCTCACTTCACCATTTCCAGGATATCCTTCTACATACCGTACAGTGCCTAGAAAGTCGACACCTCCATTTTGTTGCGTTACAAAGTGGGATTGAAATAGATTTAATTGTCATTTTTTTGTCATTGATCTACACAAAATACTCCATAACAAAGTGAAAAGTAAATTTGATATATATATATATATATATATTACAAATGAATAAAACTTAAATAACTAAAATATAGCTGTTGCATAATTACTCTCCCCCTTTGTTTAGGCCTAAATTAGTTCAGATGTCAAATTTGGCTTAGCAAATCACATGATAAATGGCCTCACTCTGTGTGAAATAATAATACCCCCCCCCCCTTCTTTTGTCCCCATACATACAACATAGGTAAGTTAAATGGCTGTGATAGGAGAACATAAACATATTATGCATATGTAGTCTTCTTTAGTGCACTTATTCAAAGGCCCAAGCCATTGTACAAGAAGTCCACTTAGGTTCATGGCAATATTCAAGAGCGTTGTAGTTTATTATGCTTAATGTCATCTCTCCTTTAAATTATACCTATTTAAATGTTGTGGTTTTGGGGTACAGCAGTGAAAGTGGCATGTTTGGGAACTTTCTCTTTTCTCTAACCCATCTCTCCTCTCCTAGGCATCCCTGTCTACCTATCTCTCTGTCTCTCCCTGCCTCTCTCTCTCCATCTCTCTCCGTCTCTCCCTGCCTCTCTCTCTCCATCTCTCTCTCTGTCTCTCTCTGCCTCTCTCTCTCTCTGTCTCTCTCTGCCTCTCTCTCTCCATCTCTCTCTCCATTTCCATCTCTCTCTGGTATGATATAATAGTTGAACCATACAGCCACTCTACAAAGGTCATTAATCCTCTTCCTCTCCACAGAGAGAGGGAGGCCCCTACCACACATACTAAGGGTCCCCACTGCGTCATATATACTTTATGGTCCCTCCTAGAGAGTCATACTGACTGAGTCACCCCAGGCCTTCATAACCAGCTAATATACAATTCGTCATATTTTATGATTCAGCTCTGTTCCTCACAAGTGATAAGGAAGTTGCTGTGGAGGCAGAAATCATCTCCTTGGAAAGGGGCATTTCTGCAGTATATAATCTGCATCACATGATTATATGAATAGCCGCTGGATACTGGTGCTTGCTGTCATCGGAGGGCTGAAGAATAAATCAGTGACCTACACTAGCTAAATGAGGCCTGAAAAACAAGTTAGAGACCTACACTAGCTAAACAAGGCCTGAAAAACAAGTCAGAGACCTACACTAGCTAAATGAGGCCTGAAAAACAAGTCAGAGACCTACACTAGCTAAATGAGGCCTGAAAAACAAGTTAGAGACCTACGCTAGCTAAACGAGGCCTGAAAAACAAGTCAGAGACCCACGCTAGCTAAACGAGGCCTGAAAAACAAGTCAGAGACCTACACTAGCTAAACAAGGACTGAAGAACAAGTTCAAGACCTACACTAGCTAAACGAGGACTGAAAAACAAGTCAGAGACCTACGCTAGCTAAACGAGGCCTGAAAAACAAGTTAGAGACCTACACTATCAGTAGATGTGAGAAAGGACACTAGCCTGGTCCCAGATCTGTTTGTGTTGTCTTTTCTGAGTCATGAGAACAAAGGATGTCATGTACACTGTGTCAATCAATCCACTAGCAGATTTCAGATTAGTGAATAGAGCCTAATGTGCTCGTTGATCAGTGGTAAACATTTTCTCGGGTCCATTTTCTGTATCTCTTGAAGATTTCAGTACATCTCAAACTGTAATATCAAGATTTCGGCTGCAAGGCCTTTCTCAAGACACAAAGGAAAGGCTCACTAGAAAAGTGTATCAGTTGGTTGGAGCACCTGCCTGAGGTTCTGATGAAGAGGCTGTCCTTGATGTTCTACTCTGGAGACTGCAGATGTTCCGTGCTCAGATGACTCAACTGGTTGCTATAGTTACGCCTTGTTAATGAAGAGAAGGTGTGTACAGTATGTTCCAGGAGTAATGAATGCCGATGTCATCACTGTGTCCAAATCAGGCAGTTCTATCCTGGGTAGAGCTACGGTGGAACAGATAATTAAATGATAATTAGGATAACTTATCC
Organism: Oncorhynchus mykiss; assembly: GCF_057628025.1. Lineage (NCBI taxonomy): Eukaryota > Metazoa > Chordata > Actinopteri > Salmoniformes > Salmonidae > Oncorhynchus > Oncorhynchus mykiss. The sequence continues at coordinate 9,934,759 of NC_143042.1, read as the reverse complement.
TTATCGTATTCACCATTGTCATCGTCGTTGTCATCACCATGACCATCATCATAAGTTTTGCACTGAAGTAATGGAAATCAAATAAAATCCCAATAGATCAACAGTCTTGATTCTTCATCCATACTCAGACCTGAATAAGCCCTTACTATCTAACAAAATGACCATACACCTGAGTGATATGGAGCACTCCCCATGGCTGTGTACCTTGAGGGCCCTGCTCTAGCAGTTTTCTCAAGTCCATGGGGTAAGTAATGGTACTCAGGGAAACTGGCACCGGCTCTACTCAGGGAGACCATGTTGGGGAGGTGGAGTAATTTCCTGAAAGGAGAGGATTTCTCCGGGGTGAGCTCAGTAAGCTAATGCTGAGGTAACTGATTTCTCTAGGATTAGCTGTCCACTGAGTAAAATACCATTCTTAGAGGCTAGCCATCTCACTCTCGCTCACCCCCCCTCCCCCTCTATCTCTCCCCCCTCTCGCTCTTGTTCCCCCCGGCGTGAGGTCAGGAGCGTTGTGTTGTGGGATGGTCTCAGAGGGACTATTGTCCTCTCATGCCCCGTTCCTCTACGATGGTTCTTGACCCCCGACCCCCTCCTCTAATCAAATATGAGGAAATGCCAGTAAATTACAGCGTCCTTCATTTCTGCTGCAGTCTAAACTGCTTGGTCTGTCTGTTAGGCAGGGATAGGGGAGCGAGGGAAAGAGGAGTGGGTTAGAGAGAGAGAGAGGGAGAGACTGTTTGCACAGTGCTAAGGGGACGAAAACCAGGAGGAGTGGGATATGTGGAATGAGAGAGGGAGGAAGAGCGATTGAATGAAAAAAGGGGCTGTTCTGTTTTGCACTTTATTGTTGTATTATTTTGGTCAAGAAGTTAAAAAATAAGATGAACTTTTTGATGAGAACCTGTAAGTCTGCAAGCACACACACAGAACACAACCTGAGAGATGTCAGTCGGGTCAGAGTCACATGTCCTTCAGGATAGTAGCTCCAGGGACGTGACTGTAGTATCAACAGATTTCCTATTTGGGTTACCGGCCTGACACACACACACACACACACACACGCACACACACACACACACACACTGCTAAGAGACTGCTAATTAGTGGCCGGAGGAGGACTCTTTTTGTCTGTTCCCTTCCTGTGGCAGACACACAAGTTCCTCTGTGTCCTATCTCTCCACATATAAAGAGAGAGCGAGGGGGGAGAGAGGGAAAGAGAGGAAGTGTGTGTTTAAGACACCGTCTTGTTTGGACATGGAGCTCATTGCGTGAACCTACTCAACCTTCTCACCCCTTACACCAGGAAGTGGAGGTGGGATCAACTATTAACAGGTAACACAAACTGCCTTAGCACCTCTTGACTTTATGCAGATGGTGGTGTGGCGTCTCTGGTGCGCCGGCCTTTTACACACTTTCTGATTGAGTGGGAGTCTGGAGAGGTGGGGACTGGGGGACTAAAGTGTCTGGTAGTAGAGAATGGCTCTCGCTTTGAGTTGAACAACTTTTACCTATTTAGATAGGAGAACAAATAGAACAAAATTGTGTTTGAGAGAGAGACAGGGAGACCGAAAAGAGAGGGAGGAAATCCCTGCTTCAAACCCACTTGTAGCATACTTCCTTCCTCTGAACCAGCCCTTTTCTCTAACTCATTTTCCATCCTCCTTTCCTCGGGATTCAGTAAAACTGTTGTAGTTACTCTGAAGTAAGTTGGAGAGTATCCACTAGGCTTTCATCTTTTTCTCTCTCTTTCTCTGGTTCTCTCGGTTCACAGCTGCGTTGCTCTCGTCTGTTTTATTCTCTCCGTAGTAAGTTTGGAGTTCCTCCACTGCCTCTCTCCCTGAGATGGCTGGGTGGACGGGAGAGAGGGAGAGGAGGAGGGAGAGGCTGGTGTGTTCTTTACACAGGCAGGCGAGTAAACTTGAGGGATGAAGAGGAAAAGAGAGAGAATAAAAAGCCAGAGAATGAGATTTGGTTTGTAGATTTATGCAAAAAAGTTTCAGCGAGAGCGAAAGAAAGAGAGAGAGAACGAGACAGAGAGAGAGAGAGAGAGAACGTGAAATAAGAACAGACAGAGTGGGAGAAAAGTGATGAAAGGGATATTGTGACAGGGAGGGAACATGATGTACATTAGGAAGTCAGAGAGGATAGAGAATGAGAAAAGAGAGAGATGGTTTGATGTGGAGGATAAAGACAGGCATTCCTGTCTTCTCCCTCCGGACCACTGCACCCAGAGATGGGTTGCACAAAGAACCCAAGTTGTCTAATAAGCCCCAGAAGGGGAACCCATGATAGCTCCAGAGAAAGGCTGCGTCCCAATTGGCACCCCGTTTCCTTTATAGTGCACTACTTTTGACCAGGGCATTAGGGCTCCAGTCAAAAGTAGAGCACTATTTCGGTAATAGGATGCCATTTGGGACACAGTCTCTCTTGGGTTCTTCATCTATCAGGAAATCCCAGTATAAAGGGTGTTGGCTGTAACTGATAAGGGTCACAATTCGCAGGGCCACAGTTTTTGTCTCAAGTTTTTTATGGAGTGTAATTACTTCTGATGACTGTAAGCATATTGACGTGAAATGTTAACCCATACCATACTATTACTGTCTGAAACCACGTGTGACATCACTGGCTGGTACTTTACATGGGCTAGAGTAACGTGACTCAAATTCAATGGACCTGCTGGTCTTTTGTGTATGTGTGCAACACATGGGTGTGGGTGTGTGTGTGTGTGTGTGTGGTTGTGTGTCTGAGCAACACGTGGTTGTGTGTGTCTGTGCAACACGTGTGTTTGGTTGTGTGTCTGTGCAACACATGGGTGTGTGAGAAAAGGAGCACACAGACTGAATTTTTATATTAGCTACTGTAATACGACACATTGAGTAGTGAATGTGTGTGTGTGTGTGTGTATACACGAGACAGATTATCTAGGGAGTGATCATTCAATCAAAGACGAGGATTAATCTTCTCTGCATGCGTTCAGTGCGTGATTGATGGCCCAGTGGTGTCTGGGTAATGTAGTAGACAATGAGGTCGGAGAGGAGCGGGGAGTCGATAGGGTTCAGGGGAAATTAACACACCTGGGGTGAGTCATGGACATCGCCACGGCGGTACCACGGCAACCAAATATGGTGGGGTGACCCGGGCGACGTCTCAGTAATGATGATGGAGTGGTGCATTATGGGAAACGCAGGCATCTATTGCCCATGCGTCTCTGGTGAGAAATGTCTGCCTTTCCTGCGCACTCTATTGCTCACTGTTGTTTTCCTTTGGCATGGGTGTACATATGCCACTTAGACAGGGACATTTAGTTCCAAGGGTTTTTCTGTCAACCCGCTGGGTGTCAACCTTTTCATACTGTCACAGGAATAGAACAACATGAAACTGGTTGCACACAGGACATCAGCCATTTTGGCTCAGTTGCAATGGAGTCATGGAGGGACGATCTTATGGTTTCTTCTATTTTGACTTGAAGGGAGCAACATGCTATTTTTCTCAGAAAGCACACTTGAGGCCGTCATGCTGTCTGGTTTTGCCCTATGTCATGTAACGGGCCGAGGCCTCAGCGAGGGTGATGGTTATCTCCTCTCAGTAGTAGAGGGGGACCCTGGGATATGTGGTCTCCAGTCTTTCTACTATGTCAACATCTGGTTACACCGGGTTAGAAAGAGAGAGAAGAATAAAACATACTGCCACAGTTTTGCCTATTAGCTTATTTTTTTGTTGCTAAATCTGTGTATTTCTGTGTATTTCTGTGTATTTCCTCTATCTGGTTGTGCCTGTGCTTATTAAATCAATTGCAGTACAATCAACTCCCTAGATGCAGCAGGGGAGCAGGCCTGAACAGTGTTTGAATGGAACCGTGTCCTTGAGGTGGATGAGTTATGATGATGGGTTGTTTGTGTGATCTGATGGTACCAAGGGCAGTATACAAACACTGCTGATCCAATGTTCAAGGTTGTACATTGAACATTGGCCGTGCTTGTCAATGTACATACAAACAAATATTCTGTCGTTTCCACACGTGAAACTACCCACAACATTATCACCATGTTCCTCCCTCTCTCTCTCTTTCTCTCCCTCCCTCCCCATATCAGGACTCGAAGCGCTCGGCGGAGATCGTACCATCGCCCTCCCTTGACGTGTTCTTACCGGAGGATGAGGACAATCCGTATGAGTCCGTCACCACCGCCGTGACCCGCAAGCCCTGCTCGCTGGACATCGGCCTCTTCAACGCCTGCCCCCTCAACGGTAAGGACACACCCAGACCACCTGTTCAACAACCTCTGTATACTACATTCACCTCCGTCACCGTTGTCAGTACCCGCACTACTGTAGATTTTGAATATATACTACCGGTCAAAAGACCACCTACTTATTCAAGAGTTCTTTATTTTTACTATTTTCTACATTGTAGAATAATAGTGAAGACATAATCTATGACACCCTTTGCCTTGATGACAGCTTTGCACACTCTTAGCATTCTCTCAACCAGTTTCATGAGGTAGTCACCTGGAATGCATTTCAATTAACAGGTGTGCCTTGTTAATTTGTGGAATTTCTTTACGACTTAATGCTTTTGGGCCAATCAGTTGTGTTGTGACAAGGTAGGGGTGGTATACAGAAGATAGTCCTGTTTGGTAAAAGATCAAGTCCATATTATTGCAAGAACAGCTCAAAAAAGCAAAGAGAAACGACAATCCATCATTACTTTAAGACATGAAGGTCAGTCAATACAGAAAATGTCAAGAACTTTGAAAGTTTCTACAAGTGCAGTCACAAAAACCATCAAGCGCTATGATGAAACTGGTACCACCACAGGAAAGGAAGACCCAGAGTTACCTCTGCTGCAGAGGATAAGTTAATTACAGTTAACAGCCTCAGAAATTGCAGCCCAAATAAATGCTTCATAGAGTTCCATATGTGTAATTGCATAGTTGTGATGTCTTCACTGTTATTCTACAATGGAGAAATAGTAAAAATAAAGAAAAACCCTGGAATGAGTAGATGTGTCCAAACGTTTGACTGGTACTGTATATAATGAAGTAATTACAGGAACAACGATGGTCATCTCCGTAACTACAGTCACCTCCGTTACCATCGGCCGCAGTTACCCCCGTCACCGCTGTCTGCACCGTCACAGCTATTGGATGTGAATAAAAGAGATCTGGACTCAGTGATGTTTCATTACTGTAGGATATCTGGAGATCAAGATTAACCCAAACTGTACCATATCCGCTCTGTCAGTGTGTGATCAGATGTTTGAAGAGGGCATAGAACTCCTTAGAACGAGGGCATAGAACTCCTTTCAGAAGCCGTCGCAGCACAGTGCCCAGCTTTCTCATTTTACTCTCTACCAATACCATGGTGGGCTACACCACGGGTTGTCCTGGCAACTGTGCCTCTACCACACTCCCAGTATAAAGGTGGTGAGTCAGCGGTGAGTTGTCATGGTAACTGTGGTTGAATCACTCCTGGTGAGAGTTAGGCTGTTTGGTTGGTTGTTTTTTTGGTTGTATTTTGCTGTGTGATTGACTTCTAATGGGTGAAGGAAACCTACATGCCGTTGTATACATCTCTGGTGTGTGTGTGGAGCTTCTTCATGTCAGTCTACAAGGACAGTCACTCTGAGTCACTCCACACAGACATAGACAGACTGACACAGACATAGACAGACTGACTGACTGATTGACTGACTGACTGACTGCCTGCCTGCCTGCCTTCCTTCCTTCCTTTCTTCTGAGATGAGATTTCTCCAGGGGTCAGCTCCGGATAAGTGCTAACTAAACTAATCAGAGGAGGGCTGGGGGAATCAGAGATTCCTGCATTTAGCCCAATCACTCAGATCTGTAATGAGACATGACTGTGAGCCACTCACACTCTCTATTTTCTGGAGAGAGAAAAGAAACAAGAAGAGAGTGTGAGAGAGACATGGAGAGAAAGCGAGAGATAGAGAGAAGGAGCGACCGAAAGAGTGCGAGAGAGACATGGAACAAGGAGAAGAGCCCAGTCTGGGGCTGAACATTTCTCTGGTATTTTACAAATGATCCATCCCAAGAATAAATCACTTTTCTCCTGGATAACCCTGTTTTTCCTGACAAAATTGGAAGCGTATAAAGCACACCAATATGTCTGGAATTGATTAGAGTTTTGATCAGCATGAAAATTCAAGTCTGATGCTACCTGAGCCTGATTTTTTTACATTTTTTATTTCACCTTTATTTAACCAGGTATGCAAGTTGAGAACAAGTTCTTATTTACAATTGCGACCTGGCCAAGATAAAGCAAAGCAGTTCGACACATACAACGACACAGGGAGTAAAACAAACATACAGTCAATAATACAGTAGAAACAAGTCTATATACGATGTGAGCAAATGAGGTGAGATAAGGGAGGTAAAGGCAAAAAAAGGCCATGGTGGCAAAGTAAATACAATATAGCAAGTAAAACACTGGAATGGTAAATTTGCAGTGGAAGAATGTGCAAAGTAGAAATAAAAATAATGGGGTGCAAAGGAGCAAAATTAATTAATTAATTAATTAAATACAGTAGGGAAAGAGGTAGTTGTTTGGGCTAAATTATAGGTGGGCTATGTACAGGTGCAGTAATCTGTGAGCTGCTTTGACAGTTGGTGCTTAAAGCTAGTGAGGGAGATAAGTGTTTCCATTTTCAGAGATTTTTGTAGTTCGTTCCAGTCATTGGCAGCAGAGAACTGGAAGGAGAGGCGGCCAAAGAAATAATTGGTTTTGGTGGTGACTAGAGAGATATACCTGCTGGAGCGTGTGCTACAGGTGGGAGATGCTATGGTGACCAGCGAGCTGAGATAAGGGGGGACTTTACCTAGCAGGGTCTTGTAGATGACATGGAGCCAGTGGGTTTGATGACAAAACGGATTGCACTGATAAGCCATACATTAAAGACATTTTATGAACCCAAGCACCAAACAAATTGAATGATTTTTGCGTTATCCAATACATAGCCTATGATATACAGTATAGGCTACCGCACATTTCGCACAACAGAAAAACAAAGCCCTTAGATATAGCTAGCTACAGTGCATTCGGAAAGTACTCACACCCCTTGACTTTGTCCACATTTTGTTACGTTACAGCTTTTATTTTAAAATGTATTACATTGACAACATGTTTACAATTGAAAACAGGTTTTTAGAAATGTTTGCAAATATATGAAACAAAAAAACAGATACATTATTTACAGAAGTATTCAGACCCTTTGCTATGAGACTCGAAACTGAGCTCAGGTGCATCCTGTTTCCATTGACCATTTTTATTTATTTTTTTTATTTTTTATTTGACCTTTATTTAACTAGGCGAGTCAGTTAAGAACAAATTCTTATTTTCAATGACGGCCTAGGAACAGTGTTCAGGGGCAGAACGACAGATTTGTACCTTGTCAGCTCGGGGGTTTGAACTTGCAACCTTCCGGTTACTAGTCGAATGCTCTAACCACTAGGCTACCCGACCATCCTTGAGATGTTTCTACAACTTGATTGTAGTTCACCTGTGGTAAATGCAATTGTTTGGACATGGTTTGGAAAGGCACACACCTGTCTATATAAGGTCCCACAGTTGACAGTGCATGTCAGAGCATAAATACCAAGCCATGAGGTCAAAGTAATTGTCCGTGGAGCTCAGAGAAAGGATTGGGTCGAGGCACAGGTCTGGGGAAGGGTACCAAAACAATTCTGCAGCATTGAAGGTCCCCAAGAACACAGTGGCCTCCATCATTCTTAAATGGAAGAAGTTTGGAACCACCAATAATCTTCCTAGAGCTGGCTGCCCGGCCAAACTGACCAATTGGGGGAGAAGGGCCTTGCTCAGGGAGGTCACCAAGAACACGATGGTCACTCTGACAGAGCTCCAGAGATCCTCTGTGGAGATGGTTGTCCTTCTGGAAGGTTCTCTCATCTCTGCAGCACTCCACCAATCAGGCCTTTTTGGTAGAGTGGTCAGACAGAAGCCACTCCTCAGTAAAAGGCACATGACAGTCCGCTTGGAGTTTACCAAAGGCACTTAAAGACTCTCAGACCATGAGAAATTCTCTGGTCTGATGAAACCAAGATTGAACTCTATTCCACATGTTGTGTTACAGCCTGAATTCAAAATGTATTAATATATATTTTTTCACACCCATCTACACACAATACCCCATTATGACAAAGTGAAAACATATTTTGAAATGTAAAACATGTATTGAAAATGAAATACAGAAATATCTGATTTACATAAGTATTCACACCCCTAAGTCACTACTCTGTAGAAGCACCTTTGGCAGTGATTGTATTTTTTATTTAACCTTTATTCAACTAGGAAAGTTAAATAAATTCTTATTTACAATGACGGCCTACCCTCGCCAAACCCGGACAACGCTGGGCCACCCTATGGGACTCCCAATCATGGCCGGATGTGATGCAGCCTGGATTTGAACCAGGTACTGCAGTGATGCCTCTTGCACTGCAATGCAGTGTCTTAGATCACTGTGTCACTCAGGAGCCTGATTACAGCTGTGAGTCTTTCTGGGTAAGTCTCTAAGAACTTTCCACACCTGGATTGTGCAATATTTACCTATTACTATTTTCAACATTCTTCAAGCTCTGTCAAATTGGTTGTTGATCATTGCTAGACAACCATTTTTAGATCTTGCCGTAGATTTTCTAGTAGATTCTTGAACAGAATGATCTATTTTGGATGCAATTTGAATGGAATTGATGGAGAGAGAGAGAGAGACTGCGAGAGAGTGCTCACATGCACTCCGATTTAATGCAATGATATTCGAGTGATAGGCTGTTTTACAACGAAAAAAAATCATCTTTACAAATAAGAAAATAAGGTGACCCCCGAAAGCCAGATGAAGATGTGTAAATTTGACACGCATTCAGTCTTTATATTACTGTAGCATAGACTATGTTGCAGGAAATGTAGGCCTATCTGTCACAAGATAAAAAGTTACCATGATGAGATGAAACAGGCATTGTAAACTGCGCTCCGTACTGAGATGCGCTGTCTGTCCCCACCCTGAGCGTTGATGATTGATCATGCAGATAGCAGAGAGAAGGCTGTAGAGAAGCTAGATTGAGACATGGCACATCATTTAATGGTTCCATTTCATGTCATGCTGGTCATAGAAATTATTTATTATAATATACCGTTTCCTCGCAGTTATTTATCCAGGGAAAAGAGAGTGGAGTTTGGGCAGGAAATCTCAGGAAACCTCAGTAACCCGGTTCCCAGTATTCAACCCTAGCCCAGTCACATGCTGTCCTACGCTGCAGTTAGTTGGCAGCGCAACAGACAGCAGCAGCTTTAAAGGAAACCTACCTGTCCTATACTGTAGAGTTAGCTGGCAGCGCAACAGGCAGATCTATCTCCTTACTGTCTGTTACTGCAGACCTACCTGGCTGGGGCATAGGGACTTAGGGACGACTTAGGAATGACATAGGGACTACTAACTTGTCCTCAGAGATGATGACTAAGTCAGTAGCGTCCACCAAAAATAACCATGCTGTCTCACAGTATGCATTATGTCTTAGCCTTGCAGTTTCCCCTGTCAGTGTGTCTACTTAAATGTACTCTTCAATCTCTCTCTCTCTCTCTCTCTCTCTCTCTCTCTCTCTCTCTCTCTCTCTCTCTCTCTCTCTCCTTCACAATGTAAGATCACCTCAAACGGCTCGTTCACAGCCACTGTGTCTATGTGTGTGCTGCAGAAGCACATAGGCTACACATACTGCATAATTAAACCTCTTCAGCACAACAGGAAACGTCAATGGGGGGAAGACACAGCACAGTAGCAATCTGTTCCCATGCAGTTACATTTAGCAAACAGCTAGAATATTAAGGGACTCTTATATACTGTATAATGTAACAGCGAATAAAGGAGCCCACAGAGAGGGATATTATGGGTCTTTTGAAAGCAGGGTGTCTTAATATAATGGCAATGAGGCTTCGAGGCCTGCAATCACGTACAGGGCAGGAGACAGACGGCTAGCTATCACCGCTAAGTGGTTAGCGGTAATAGCTATCGACTCCCAGGGTAAACACATGGGCTACTGCAGTCACACACACACACACACACACACACGCACACACACACACACACACACACACACACACACACACACACACACACACACACACACACACACACACACACACACACACACACACACACACACACGCACACCAAATATATACACACACACACCAGAAAATGCTTCTTGACACACACAAACTTTCACTTTCAATTGACCCTCCCACAGCATCTACTCCTCCCTTCCTCCGATCCAATGCTTCCACTCCTCTCTGCTCCCCCTCCTTTATCCTCCTTCCCTTCTTTCCCTGAGGCTAAAGCCAAGATGTCGTTCTGTTCCAGTCCATTTCGCCCCGTGATGAAGCTCTGGAGGTGACATTTGGGTAATTGTGCTCAGACTAACCAACGACAACACGAAATAAGAAGCACAACTAACTCTCCAGGCTCTGCCATTAGAACAGTCATGCCCCATTGAGTATGGGCAAGGGGGGCAAGGAGGGGTGGGGTGTGGGAGGAATCGTGAGGCATACACACACGTTACACACACACACACACACACTTTCACTCCTCCCTCCCTCACGCGCTCTGAGATTTTCCCTGCCACTTGTTGGCAGCCATTTTGTTTGAATCATTAATGAGGAGTGGTGAACTGCTCATGAATATTCACATGTAATTGACCAACCACCTGTGTTCATGCATACAGTCAACACCATATCTCTCTAGAGTCAGAGGCTGGGGTTGTGGAATACTACCAAGATGGATATTATTATCAGTATGGCAAGGCTGAACACAGTCAAATTATCATGAGACCAAACAGGAGACAGATGGTACAATATGCTTTTCATATCAAGAGGGCAGACTAGGTTTGAACACAGCCTATACAATATTACTGTGCTAATAACAATGCTTCTACTGAGCAAAACATATCAACTCAAAACCTTGAAGTACCTAAGGTATACTTGGATCTGGGTTGAAGTATTTATGACAATCAGCTGTTTGATCATAAGTTGATTAGTTGAAGCAGTTGTTGTTAGTTAGTGCAAGGCTGGAACAAAACCATACACACCCTGTGGGTCTCCAGCAATTGTTCAATTATAAAAATAAAAATAAACATCAACATTGTTGGGATAAAGCCTCTGCAAACTTTTAGCTCAAGGCTTATTCCTTCAGCGGCCGATCCTGGCTTGAAACATTGTTTTTGTTTACTAGGTGACTCACAAGAAAACTTTCAAATCCGTCTGAGAACCACTGATCTGTGATATGAAAAAGGCCAAGATAATAGCCATCAAATGAAATTGTTTTCGATAGCTATGGTGCGGTATCACTAGAGCAAGATAGCACATCTCTGAAATGGTTTTAGATTGCTCTGATAGTGGCATTGAGCTGAAAGTTGTGAAAGTTCTGGGCCTATTGATCCACAGACAGCTGAACATCAAATGACTAGAATCACCCCCTCCAAATTATGGGCTGTTAGAATTGCACAAGATTTCATGTTCGTAAACGCTCTTTCAGATCTGAGGCTCAGAAGTTTCATAGGTTAAAGTTCAAAGGTTGGCCCCCCGATAAAGACAGAGAAAGTGTGTGTGTGTGTGTGTGTGTGTGTGAGCGTGAGCGTTTTGTCAGGTGCCCAGTTGTGGTGCAAGCTTTTGTTTTGCTGTGTCGTGTCAAGCTGTGTTAGGATAGTTCCAGAGAGAGGGGGTTTTGCTCTCTGGAAGCCCAGTTTGGATGCCCTTTCCCTGGGTGTGAAGTATCTGGGCTCCCCCTCTCCTCCTGTCCGGTTGGAGGTTCTCAAGCCTATTCTGTGTGTGTACCATAGCTGTTTCAAAGTAGCATGTTGTTTTGTTGCACATTCGACACTAAAGGACAATCCTGTATGAGATGTAGCGTTGAGAGGCAGACCTGTAATTGGTGCATTCTGTGACACAGTAGAGGGAGCTTAACTGTAATTGTTGCATTCTGCGACACAGTAGTGGGAGCTTAACTGTAATTGGTGCATTCTGCGACACAGTAGTGGGAGCTTAACTGTAATTGGTGCATTCTGCGACATGATAGTGGGAGCTTAACTGTAATTGGTGCATTCTGCGACACAGTAGTGGGAGCTTAACTGTAATTGGTTAATGGGGTATGGCATTGGGAGCATGTGAGCTGTACAGCTGTACACACACGCATTAACCCAAACACGCGCATAAACCCAAACAAACACACACATACTGTACATACATATACACACACACACACACACACACCCACCCTATATAGCCCCAGGATAACATCCCACCAGTACATACTGTACACACACACCCTATATAGCCCCAGGATAATATCCCACCAGTACATACTGTACACACACACACACACACACCCTATATAGCCCCAGGATAATATCCCACCAGTACATACTGTACATACATACACACCCTATATAGCCCCAGGATAATATCCCACCAGTACATACTGTACACACACACACCCTATATAGCCCCAGGATAATATCCCACCAGTACATACTGTACACACACACACACCCTATATAGCCCCAGGATAATATCCCACCAGTACATACTGTACACACACACCCTATATAGCCCCAGGATAATATCCCACCAGTACATACTGTACATACATATACACCCTATATAGCCCCAGGATAATATCCCACCAGTACATACTGTACATACATACACACCCTATATAGCCCCAGGATAATATCCCACCAGTACATACTGTACACACACACACACACACCCTATATAGCCCCAGGATAATATCCCACCAGTACATACTGTACACACACACACCCTATATAGCCCCAGGATAATATCCCACCAGTACATACTGTACATACACACACACCCTATATAGCCCCAGGATAATATCCCACCAGTACATACTGTACATACATACACACCCTATATAGCCCCAGGATAATATCCCACCAGTACATACTGTACACACACACACACACCCTGTATAGCCCCAGGATAATATCCCACCAGTACATACTGTACATACACACACACCCTATATAGCCCCAGGATAATATCCCACCAGTACATACTGTACATACACACACACCCTATATAGCCCCAGGTTAATATCCCACCAGTACATACTGTACATACATACACACCCTATATAGCCCCAGGATAATATCCCACCAGTACATACTGTAAATACAAACACACACTATATAGCCCCAGGATAACATCCCACCAGTACATACTGTACAGCAGGGATTATCCACTAGATTCAGCCACGACATATTTTTTCTTGAGCGGATGGTCGAGGGGCCGGAACATAATTATAAATCATTTGTAGACTGCAAGAAGCCCAAACAGATATAATATTTGACTAAAACTTAATCATTTCAAAACTTGATTAGATTTGTATACAATCACATATTATGCGTGGGAACACTTGTAACAGATTTCCTAAATGAAAATCACTATGAGCTGATTTGCTGGTCTTTTTACAGTCTTTTATGTCTAACAAGTAACATTTTGCCCATAAATCTTGGGGGGGGGGGGCAAATAAAATCCCCCGTGGGCCAAATTAGGCCCGCTGGCTGCCAGTTGGGGTACCCTGCTGTACTGCATGCCTGCTTTATCTAGCTGTACAGCTGGTCTGGCCTATGAACACACACTGGTCTGTCTGTGCTGCTAACACACAGACTGTCTTTGTAACACACACACACACACACACACACACCCTCTCACCAATCATCAGTGCTGACAGGCTTATTTACTCTACAGAAAAATACCATATCTGTCTCTCTCTCTCTCTGTCTCCCCCTTTGTCTGTCTCCCCCTTTTTCTGTCTCTCTACCTATCTTCTCTCTCTGTTTCTCTCTGTCTCCCCCTTTCTCTGTCTCCCCCTTTCTCTGTCTCTCTACCTATCTTCTCCCTCTCTCTGTTTCTCTCTGTCACCCCCTTTCTCTGTCTCTCTACCTATCTTCTCCCTCTCATACAAACACTTTCTTTCACTTTCACTTTCTACCTTTCTTCTCCCTCTCGTTCCTCTCTCTGCTGTATCTCTCTATCTTATATAGCCCGCTCTTTCTCTACCTCTCGCTACCTCTCCCATCAACTACCTCCCTCAGAATGTCTTTGACACACACACACACACACACACACACACACCCTCCCTCACCTCAATCATCAGTGCTGACAGGCTTATTTACTCTACAAGAAAATAGAAAATACCATATCGGTCTATATTTATCCCTCTGATCCCCCCCCCCCTCCCCCCCTCTGTTTATCTCTGTCTCTCTACCTATCTTCTCATACAAACACTTTCTTCCTCCCAGGTAGGTTTGGATGGTATACTGTATGTACCAGGGGTATTCAACACTTACCATACGAGGTTCAGAGCCTACTGGCTTTCTGTTCTACCTGATACATTAATGGTGTCCCTGTTCTACATCAGTCCCTGATTAGAGGGGAACAACTAAAAAAAACGCAGTGGAACTGGCTTCGATGTCCAGATTTGAGCTTTTCAATACCATCAATACTATTGAAACAATTTCTTATAATTTTTTGAATACATTTCAATATAAACTCAGCAAAAAAAGAAACGTCCCTTTTTCAGGACCCTGTCTTTCAAAGATAATTCGTAAAAATCCAAATATCCATGAGGAGGAGATGTACTGCAGTACTTAATGCAGCTGGTGGCCACACCAGAGACTGACTGTTACTTTTGATTTTGACCCCCCCCCCCCCCCCCCTTTGTTCAGGAACACATTATTCCATTTCTGTTAGTCACATGTCTGTGGAAGTTGTTCAGTTTATGTCTCAGTTGTTGAATCTTGCTGTGTTCATACAAACATTTACGCATGTTAAGTTTGCTGAAAATAAACGCAGTTGACAGTGAGACGACTGTTCTTTTTTTGCTGAGTTTATATTTGAATAATAAGCATTTCACTACACCCGCAATAACATCTGCTAAATATGTGTATGCAACCAATAACATCTGTTAAATATGTGTATGCAACCAATAACATCTGCTAAATATGTGTATGCAACCAATAACATCTGCTAAATATGTGTATGCAACCAATAACATCTGCTAAATATGTGTATGCAACCAATAACATCTGCTAAATATGTGTATGCAACCAATAAAATGTTATTTGATGTTATATATTTGTTGCTACTTTTTAAGTAAACACCTGCAGTCAGCCTGTGCAGTACGTTAGGACATGGCTCTCCAACCCTGTTGATGGAGCGCTGCCCTCCTGTTGGTTTTCGCTCCAACCCCTGTTGTTGTAACTGACCTGATTCAGGTATCAACCAGCTCATTATTATATGCTCTAGATTAGAGTTGGAGTTCAAACCTACAGGACTGTACAGCTCTCCAGGAACAGAGTTGGAGTTAAAACCTACAGGATTGTAGCTCTCCAGGAACAGGGTTGGAGTTAAAACCTACAGGACTGTAGCTCTCCAGGAACAGGGTTGGAGTTAAAACCTACAGGGCTGTAGCTCTCCAGGAACAGGGTTGGAGTTAAAACCTACAGGACTGTAGCTCTCCAGGAACAGGGTTGGAGTTAAAACCTACAGGACTGTAGCTCTCCAGGTACAGGGTTGGAGTTAAAACCTACAGGACTGTAGCTCTCCAGGAACAGGGTTGGAGTTAAAACCTACAGGACTGTAGCTCTCCAGGTACAGGGTTGGAGTTAAAACCTACAGGACTGTAGCTCTCCAGGAACAGGGTTGGAGTTAAAACCTACAGGGCTGTAGCTCTCCAGGAACAGGGTTGGTGTTAAAACCTACAGGACTGTAGCTCTTCAGGAACAGGGTTGGAGTTAAAACCTACAGGGCTGTAGCTCTCCAGGAACAGGGTTGGAGTTAAAACCTACAGGACTGTAGCTCTCCAGGAACAGGGTTGGAGTTAAAACCTACAGGACTGTAGCTCTCCAGGAACAGGGTTGGAGTTAAAACCTACAGGACTGTAGCTCTCCAGGAACAGGGTTGGAGTTAAAACCTACAGGACTGTAGCTCTCCAGGTACAGGGTTGGAGTTAAAACCTACAGGACTGTAGCTCTCCAGGAACAGGGTTGGAGTTAAAACCTACAGGACTGTAGCTCTCCAGGAACAGGGTTGGAGTTAAAACCTACAGGACTGTAGCTCTCCAGGAACAGGGTTGGAGTTAAAACCTACAGGACTGTAGCTCTCCAGGTACAGGGTTGGAGTTAAAACCTACAGGACTGTAGCTCTCCAGGAACAGGGTTTGAGTTAAAACCTACAGGACTGTAGCTCTCCAGGAACAGGGTTGGAGTTAAAACCTACAGGACTGTAGCTCTCCAGGAACAGGGTTGGAGTTAAAACCTACAGGACTGTAGCTCTCCAGGAACAGGGTTGGAGTTAAAACCTACAGGACTGTAGCTCTCCAGGAACAGGGTTGGAGTTAAAACCTACAGGACTGTAGCTCTCCAGGTACAGGGTTGGAGTTAAAACCTACAGGACTGTAGCTCTCCAGGAACAGGGTTGGAGTTAAAACCTACAGGACTGTAGCTCTCCAGGTACAGGGTTGGAGTTAAAACCTACAGGACTGTAGCTCTCCAGGAACAGGGTTGGAGTTAAAACCTACAGGACTGTAGCTCTCCAGGAACAGGGTTGGAGTTAAAACCTACAGGACTGTAGCTCTCCAGGTACAGGGTTGGAGTTAAAACCTACAGGACTGTAGCTCTCCAGGAACAGGGTTGGAGTTAAAACCTACAGGACTGTAGCTCTCCAGGAACAGGGTTGGAGTTAAAACCTACAGGACTGTAGCTCTCCAGGTACAGGGTTGGAGTTAAAACCTACAGGACTGTAGCTCTCCAGGAACAGGGTTGGAGTTAAAACCTACAGGACTGTAGCTCTCCAGGTACAGGGTTGGAGTTAAAACCTACAGGACTGTAGCTCTGCAGGAACAGGGTTGGAGTTAAAACCTACAGGACTGTAGCTCTCCAGGTACAGGGTTGGAGTTAAAACCTACAGGACTGTAGCTCTCCAGGAACAGGGTTGGAGTTAAAACCTACAGGACTGTAGCTCTCCAGGTACAGGGTTGGAGTTAAAACCTACAGGACTGTAGCTCTGCAGGAACAGGGTTGGAGTTAAAACCTACAGGACTGTAGCTCTCCAGGTACAGGGTTGGAGTTAAAACCTACAGGACTGTAGCTCTCCAGGTACAGGGTTGGAGTTAAAACCTACAGGACTGTAGCTCTCCAGGTACAGGGTTGGAGTTAAAACCTACAGGACTGTAGCTCTCCAGGAACAGGGTTTGAGTTAAAACCTACAGGACTGTAGCTCTCCAGGTACAGGGTTGGAGTTAAAACCTACAGGACTGTAGCTCTCCAGGTACAGGGTTGGAAAGTCCTGCGTTAGGAGAATATCACGTTCTTAATTTCACCTGTCATATAGTTTTTCATTATGAAGCTTACCGGTAGTCCCCAGTCACGTGGTGTTTGTTTACAAGCACAATGACGACAGACAAGCGCCTTGTGAGTCACTGGGCTGTTTTGAATATACTGAGCTGCAGGGAACCGGGCAAAGGAGGGGAGGGAGGAGCTCCATTCTCAAATGGAACAGTCATCTGTGGTGCTCGGTCATGTTGTCAACAAGGCAGCATGTTGCGTCGTCCAGAAACATACAACATACATTGGACAAATATTTGAGCGTCTGTATGTTTGTGTAGCCCGACAAGGACTGACGGATAGACTACACGTGCACGGACACACACACACACACACTTGTGGGAGTGTGTGTACGTCTCTCTTGTTGGCTGCTGATTGAAATGGATGGTTTTTCCCTTTTAATGTGGGTGAGAAATTAGATTCTGTCCAACTTCTGCACTCGTTTCCCCTCCCTCTCTTTCCTCTCCTCCCTCTCTTTCCTCTCCTCCCTCTCTGTTTCTTATTTTCTCCCTAACTGATCACACACTGGGGAAATCAACTCTGACATCTGAGTCCTCGTCAGGCCACTCTTTCCTGTCTCACTCCTTCAGAGGTGTGTGCGTGCGTGCGTGCGTGCGTGTTATGATGTGTGAGAGACAGTTAAGACAGAGAGAAAGATGTCCCCAGTTGGTTGGCCATTTGAGCGCACATGGCAGCTGCCACATCGGAGGTTCACATCTGAACGAACTCCAGTGGAAATGCATTGCAGCCTTGACCCTCCATGGATACCTGCTGTTCTGTCTCTGTTTGGATTGCTCTTCATTTGATCCAGTCTTAATTAAATATACACCCCTTCTCTTGCCTCTCGCTCCACCCCCCCTCTCTCCCTTTCTGTCTCTCTTTCAAGGCCACTCTCCCCAGGTGACGGTGACTGAGCCGGAGCTGTGTAACCATAGGAACAGCTCCTCACCGACGGGGCCTACTCCAGACTGCTCTCCCCCCTCCCCAGACACTGCCCTGAAGAGCATTGACAGAGTCATCCGCCCACAGGTGAGCCACATAATGTAACCCCCCCCCCCACACACACCCACACACACACACACACACAAGGTGAATGGTGTATTTGGTTGATTGAAGCTGTGTAGGGATGTGGGACCACAAATAGCTGTGACCTCTAAAGTGATCTTAGCAGAAGGTAATAGGTCTTTCACATTGGAAGAATATGCAGTTCTAGAACAGCAATGTTTTTATTCAATGTATCATGTCGCAATGACAACCACTCTCTTGCTTTCTCCCTCTCTTTGTATCTCTCTCTTTTTCTTTCTCTTTCTCTCTCTGTATTTCTCTCTCTTTGTATCTCTCTCTTTTTCTTTCTCTCTCTGTATTTCTCTCTTTGTATATCTCTCTTTGTATCTCTTTTTCTTTCTCTCTCTGTATTTCTCTCTTTGTATATCTCTCTTTGTATCTCTCTCTTTTTCTTTCTCTCTGTATTTCTCTCTCTTTGTATCTCTCTCTTTCTCTTTCTCTCTCTGTATTTCTCTCTCTTTGTATCTCTCTCTTTCTCTTTCTCTCTCTGTATTTCTCTCTCTTTGTATCTCTCTCTTTTTCTTTCTCTCCCTCTCTCTGTATTTCTCTCTCTTTTTATCTCTCTCTTTCACTCTCTCTGTATTTCTCTCTCTCTGTATCTCTCTCTCTCATCTCTCTTTCTCTCTCCTCGTGTTGTCAGTGCAGTGTGATGCTAGTATCACACACACACACACCATTGTAGTGTGAAGGAATACTTGGCGCCTGGCTTGTTGAAGACAGGGGTTTACGGTTGCTGCACCAGGTTTCTATATCTACCTCTCTCACAAACACACATTTACCCCCACGACCCCAACATGCACACATTGTCTATTTTAAATGTTTTACATTTGCATATTTATATTTAGCAGGCATTCCCTGCTACTGCTGTGTGTTCTCAGAGTGAAATACACAGTTAAAGAGCAGAATATGCACCAGCTTAATAACAAGCTAGAGTATTAGATTCCATGATTCATTCTTGAGACTTTATTTATTTTCATATCATTGCTCCCTCTGGCTCATTTGTTGTGGAATACAATCTGTGTAGTCAATAGAGCTGTATCACAACTGGCCGTGATTGGTAGTCCCATAGGGCGGCGCACAATTGGCCCAGCGTCTTCCGGGTTTGACCGGTGTAGGCCACCATTGTAAATAAGAATTTGTTCTTTACTGACTTGCCTAGTTAAATAAAGGTTAAATAAATATAAACTGGTGCCCTTGGGGACAGATCTAGGATCAGCTTACCCTCCCTATATTCTAATTGTAACCATAAGGGAGGGAACAGAAAAACAGACATTAGATCAGTATCTAGGGGGATTTTGTCCGATCATCACCATGTCAGAAAAGGGTATCGGCTCATGTCGATGTGAATCCCTTTTGTTCTCGTCGTTCTTTATTCTCCTTTCTGATCTGTTCTGCCGTCTGGCCATGTTAGATCCCCTAAAGCTCTTGATCTCTGACGGGAGAAGACAGGAGCAGAAAAAAGGAAGGATGGGACAAAGGGATGAGCAGATAAAGATGGCAGATGTGGTGTGTGTCTGTCTGTAAGTCTTTGTCAGGGGTGTTATCATCTCAATGATCTGAAGACTTGAGGCCGTACTGCTGCTCCTACACCCCACTGGCTAAATGTCTGTCTGTAAGTCTTTGTCAGGGGTGTTATCAGCTCAATGATCTGAAGACTTGAGGCCGTACTGCTGTTCCTACACCCCACTGGCTAAATGTCTGTCTGTAAGTCTTTGTCAGGGGTGTTATCAGCTCAATGATCTGAAGACTTGAGGCCGTACTGCTGCTCCTACACCCCACTGGCTAAATGTCTGTCTGTAAGTCTTTGTCAGGGGTGTTATCATCTCAATGATCTGAAGACTTGAGGCCGTACTGCTGCTCCTACACCCCACTGGCTAAATGTCTGTCTGTAAGTCTTTGTCAGGGGTGTTATCATCTCAATGATCTGAAGACTTGAGGCCGTACTGCTGTTCCTACACCCCACTGGCTAAATGTCTGTCTGTAAGTCTTTGTCAGGGGTGTTATCATCTCAATGATCTGAAGACTTGAGGCCGTACTGCTGTTCCTACACCCCACTGGCTAAATGTCTGACTTCACTGCTAAGCCGTGTGTGTGTGGGGGGGGGGGGGGGGGGTGTATAAAGTGATAAAGTGAACACATGACACACCTCATGGTTGGAGAGACAGTGGTAGGGGTGAGGTTGTTTACCAGGCAATCACACAGAACTAGTCTACACACATACACACACACACATATACGGTTGAAGTCGGAAGTTTACATACACTTAGGTTGGAGTCATTAAAACTCGTTTTTCACCCACTCCACAAATTTCTTGTTAACAAACTATAGTTTTGGCAAGTCGGTTAGGACATCTACTTTGTGCATGACACAAGTAATTTTTCCAACAATTGTTTACAGACAGATTTATTTCACTTATAATTCACTGTATCACAATTCCAGTGGGTCAGAAGTTTACAAACACTAAGTTGACTGTGCCTTTAAACAGCTTGGAAAATTCCAGAAAATGATGTCATGGCTTTAGAAGCTTGTGATAGGCTAATTGACATAATTTGAGTCAATTGGAGGTGTACTTGTGGATGTATTTCAATGTCTACCTTCAAACTCAGTGCCTCTTTGCTTGACATCATGTGGAAATAAAAAGAAATCAGCCAAGACCTCAGAAAGAATTCCAGACCTTCACAAGTCTGGTTCATCCTTGGGAGCAATTTACAACGTCGGATAACCCCTTGGATCTCGAGTTACCTGACTACTCCTCCATCCCAATCTCTCGTTCTGTCCTTTTCACCCTCCCTCCCCTCTGGTTAATTTCTCAGACGGTTTGATGTCTTCTCTCTCTCCAAACACACTGGTGATGCACAGATAGTGTGGGCTGGTTATCAGGGACATTGAGACCTTGTGTGTGTGCTCGCATACATGTATGTAGACCTTTGATGCCTTCCTTGAGACATTTCCCTGATAAACCTTAGTCTTCTATCTCCCGTGGTGCTGCCAGTCTCTCTCTCCAGCTCCAGTGATCTACCATGTCCAGATGAGACACTGGTTATAACTGGAAGTATTGGCGATAACACAGTTACACACAAACGTGTGAACACACACACGCTCCCCATCTCAAACGAACAGACACACGGAACAGTGTTGATAAGGCAGACTTGCCTGTCTGCCTGTGCATACTATAGATTAGACGTAGATATAGGTGACATAGAGAGGTTGAGTGGATGTAGAAGCATGGTATGCAGATAAGAGGGCACGGTGTGAAGAGGGCACAACAAAACCAATTCCCCCTCAGGAGACTGAAAAGATTTGGCATGGGTCCTCAGATCCTCAAAAGGATATTATACAGCTGCACCATCAAGAGCATCCTGACTGGTTGCATCACTGCCTGGTATGGCAACTGCTCGGCCTCTAACCGCAAGGCACTACAGAGGGTAGTGTGTATGGCCCAGTACATCACTGTTATTCAGACCCTTTGCTATTAGACTCGAAATTGAGTTCAGTTGAGTTCAGTTGAGTGGATCCTGTTTCCATTGATCATCCTTGAGATATTTCTACAACTTGATTGGAGTCCACCTGTGGTAAATTCAATTGATTGGACATGATTTGGAAAGGCACACACCTGTCTATATATGGTACCACAGTTGACAGTGCATGTCTGAGTAAAAACCAAGCCATGAGGTCGAAGGAATTGTCCGTAGAGCTCCGAGACAGGATTGTGTTGTGGCACAGATCTGGGGAAGTGTACCAAAAAATGTCTGCAGCATTAAAGGTCCCCAAGAACACAGTGGCCTCAATCATTCTTAAATGGAAGAAGTTTGGAATCACCAAGACTTTTTCTTCCTAGAGCTGGCCGCCCGCCCAAATTGAGCAATCGAGGGAGAAGGGCCATTTGCTAAAAGGCCTAAAGGACTCTCAGACCATGAGAAACAAGATGCTCTGGTCTGATGAAACCAAGATTCAACTCTTTGGCCTGAATGCCAAGCGTATGGAGGAAACCAGGCACCGCTCATCAGCTGGCCTATACTATCCCACTTTGAAGCATGGTGGTGGCAGCACACAGCCAAGACAATGCTGTAGTGGCTTTGGGACAAGTCTGTGAATGTCCTTGAGTGACCCAGCCAGAGCCTGGACTTGAACCTGATCGACCATCTCTGGGGAGACCTGACAATAGATGTGTAGCCTCGCGCCCCATCTAACCTGACAGAGCTTGAGAGGATCTGCAGAGAAGAATGGGAGGAAGTCCCCAAATACAGCTGTGCCAGGCTTGTAGTGTCATACCGAAGAAGAGTCGAGGCTGTAATCGACTTTAAAGGTGCTTCAACAAAGTACTGAGTTAAAGGGTCTGAATCCTTATGTCAAAGTAATGTTTAAGTTGGTTTTTTTTTTTAAAAGAGAGAAAAATAATTAGCTAAATGTTGGAAAAACCTGTTTTTGCTTTGTCATTATGGGATATTGTGTGTAGATTGATGAGGGAAAAAAAACAATTTAATCAATTTTTAGAATAAGGCTGTAATGTAACAAGATGTGGAGGTGTGTGTGTGATTTGATATAATCAGTCTCAGCATCTCCGTTTCCCCTTTTGTCCTTCAAGCAGGCGAACACATGTGCACCCACACACACCCACACACACATGTGCACCCACACACAACCACATACACACACACACACACACACACACATGTGCACCCACACATGTGCACCCACACACACACACACACACACATGTGCACCCACACACACATGTGCACCCACACACACCCACACACACATGTGCACCCACACACAACCACACACACACATGTGCACCCACACACACCCACACACACATGTGCACCCACACACACACCCACACACACATGTGCACCCACACACAACCACACACACATGTGCACCCACACACACCCACACACACATGTGCACCCACACACACCCACACACACATGTGCACCCACACACAACCACACACACATGTGCACCCACACACACCCACACACACACACACACACACACACACATGTGCACCCACACACACCCACACATACACACACACACACACACACACACATGTGCACCCACACACACCCACACACCCACACACACACATACACACCCACACACACACACACACACACACACACACACACACATATGCACCCACACACACCCACACACACACACACACACACACACACACACACACATGTGCACCCACACACACCCACACACACACACATGTGCACCCACACACACCCACACACACACACACACACACACACATGTGCACCCACACACACACACAAATGTGCACCCACACACACACACATGTGCACCCACACACACACACACACACACACACACATGTGCACCCACACACACACACACACATGTGCACCCACACACACACACACATGTGCACCCACACACACCCACACACACACATGTGCACCCACACACACACACACACACATGTGCACCCACACACACACACACACACACACACACATGTGCACCCACACACACACATGTGCACCCACACACACACGTGCACCCACACACACACACACACATGTGCACCCACACACACACACACACATGTGCACCCACACACACACATGTGCACCCACACACACACACGTGCACCCACACACACGCACACATGTGCACCCACACACACCCACACATGTGCAACCACACCCACACATGTGCACACACACCCACACACACAAGTGCACCCACCCCCTGTTAGTAGGCAACTAGACATAGCAGGTAGCCTAGTGGTTAGAGCGTTGGGCCAGTAACCAAATGGTTGCTGGATCGAATCCCTAAGCTGACAAGGTAAAAATCTGTTGTTCTGTCCCTAAACAAGGCAGTTAACCCACTGTTCCTCTGAACAAGGCAGTTAACCCACTGTTCCTAGGCCGCCATTGTAAATAAGAATTGGTTCTTAACTGACTTGCCTAGTTAAATAAACATTTAAATAAAAATACATCAATCACTGATCCGCTGGGGTTGTGTTTACAGACCGTGCTGCTCAAACAAACACACACACACACACACACACACACACACACACCATGATCAATGAACTGTGATTATCTCTATTTGGTTTGGCGGCAGATTGTGGAAGGGAGAGTGGAAAGACAAGAGAAAGACGGTGAAATGAGAGAGAGTGGATGAGAGGGGAGATGTTGAATGAGAGAGAGTGGATTTGAGGGAGATGTTGAGGGAGATAGTGGATGAGAGGGAGATAGTGGATGAGAGGGAGATAGTGGATGAGAGGGAGATAGTGGATGAGAGGGAGATGGATAGTGGATGAGAGGGAGATGGATAGTGGATGAGAGGGAGATGTTGAGGGAATAGATAGTGGATGAGAGGGAGATAGATAATGGTTGAGAGGGAGATGTTGAGGGAATAGATAGTGGGTGAGAGGTAGATAGATAGTGGATGAGAGGGAGATGTTGATGGGAATAGATAGTGGGTGAGAGGGAGATAGATAGTGGGTGAGAGGGAGATAGATAGTGGATGAGAGGGAGATAGATAGTGGATGAGAGGGAGATAGATAGTGGGTGAGAGGGAGATAGATAGTGGGTGAGAGGGAGATAGATAGTGGGTGAGAGGGAGATAGATAGTGGGTGAGAGGGAGATAGATAGTGGGTGAGAGGGAGATACATAGTGGGTGAGAGGGAGATAGATAGTGGGTGAGAGGGAGATAGATAGTGGATGAGAGGGAGATGTTGAGGGAATAGATAGTGGATGAGAGGGAGATAGATAGTGGTTGAGAGGGAGATGTTGAGGGAATAGATAGTGGGTGAGAGGGAGATAGATAGTGGGTGAGAGGGAGATGGCTAGTGGGTGAGAGGGAGATGGCTAGTGGGTGAGAGGGAGAGAGATAGTGGGTGAGAGGGAGATAGATAGTGGATGAGAGGGCAATGGAGTTTCAGTGAGAGAGAGAATTAGAGGAAAAAAGAATTAAGGAAAGATGAGTTGCAAGGTAGGCAGTGTGACTGACAGAAAGTGAAAGAGGGAGAGTAAGAGTGACAGGGAGAGCGAGAGTGACAGAGAGCGGCAGAGTGAGAGAGAATATTGGAGTGACCTTCTGCCAGGTACTTACTAACGAGCCTACAGGAAACGTCTCCACCCTACCATTACCCAGGTCACCTCACTCCTAGTACCAGCCAATCAGCAGACAGACCTGCCTCTGCCCATTGTCCCTTTAGAACATTGGAGCTGAAACACACTGCTGTCTACTGTATCAGCTAGAACTGACTGGTAATAGGCACCATTTTAGATTGTGTAACTGTGAGAAAGACTTCAGATTTTGCTAAGCTAATTTTTATAATTGGTGTGTGGGTGTGTGCGGGTGGGGAGTCTGACTGATTAAGGTTTTGATTTCACACCCATTAGGGTGGCAAAGGCCCGAGGGCGTTGAGACTGTACACCGCTGCTGAAACAGATCCAGGCTAACGTTAACCAAATGTATGCTTACTCCAAAGCAAACAGAGACTGGTCCAGGCATTAGCGAATGCTAACTCCAATGCTCAGACTGGTCCAGGCTAACACGCTAACCAATGCTAACTCCACCACTCACAGACACTGGTCCAGGCTAAAGTGCTAACGAATGCTAACTCCAACACTCACAGACTGGTCCAGGCTAAGGTGCTAACCAATGTTACCTTCACCACTCACCGACACTTTCCCAGGCTAATGCTAACCAACACTTAAGTCCACCACACTCTCTCTCCTCCGCTGTTCAATAATTAACTTTGCATATCCCCCTTCATATCTGATTGGTACAGACATGGCTCAATGACAGCTGACCTATCATGTCAGAGTGCTGTGAGTTGTGAGTGATTCCCGATGCCCCTGATTAGGTGTGTCCTGTTGGGGCCCAGATAATAAATGCAATTTTGTGTGTGTGTGTGTGCGTGTGTGCGTGTGTGCGTGTGTGCGTGTGTGTGTGTGTGTGTGTGTTTTGTGCCTTAAGAAAGTATTACCCCTTGACTTTTTCTCCATTTTGTTGTCTTGATTAAATTGTGATTGTTTTGTCACTGGCCTGCCGGTACACATAATAGTCCATAATGTCAAGGTGGAGTTACTCTACCGTTCAACAGTTTGGGGTCACTTAGAAATGTCCTTGTTTTTGAAAGAAAAGCTCATTTTTTTTGTCCATTTAAAATAACATCAAATTGAATAGAAATACAGTGTAGATATTGTTAATGTTGTAAATTACTATTGTTGTAGCTGGAAACAGCAGATTTTTTAAATCTACGTAGGCATATAGAGGCCCGTTATCAGCAACCAATCACTCCTGTGTTCCAATGGCACTAGAAGGCCAGCATCCCGGAGTCGCCTCTTCACTGTTGACGTTGAGACTGGTGTTTTGCGGGTACTATCTTATGAAGCTGCCATTTACGGACTTGTGAGGCATCTGTTCATTTCATTTCTCACGGCTGTAATCGCTGCCAAAGGTACTTCTACAAAGTATTGACTCGGGTGTGAGTACTTATGTAAATCAGATATTTATGTATTTCATTTTCAATACATTTGCTAAAATATAAAAAAACATGTTTACGCTTTGTCATTATGTGGTATTGTGTGTAGATGGATGAGAAAAATAAATACAGTATGTAATCTATTTTGAATTCAGGCCGTAACTCAACAAAATGTGGAATAAGTGAAGGGGTATGAATACTTTCCGAATGCACTGTATATTGTAATGTTCTGTTACGGTCTTTTGCTGTGTCATTTCCTGCTTTGTGTGGCTGTGTTGCTAAGGCAACCCCTTTGGATTTGGAAACTAAATGACTTTAAGCACGCAGAGAGGAAAGGTTATTTAGGGTTGCCTAGTGGTTAGAGCGTTGGACTAGTAACCGGAAGTTTGCAAGTTCAAACCCCCGAGCTGACAAGGTACAAATCTGTCGTTCTGCCCCTGAACAGGCAGTTAACCCACTGTTCCTAGGCCGTCATTGAAAATAAGAATTTGGTCTTAACTGACTTGCCTAGTTAAATAAAGGTAAAATAAAAAATAAATAAAAAGAGAATCAACTCAAACGAAACTCAAGTGAATTTTCCTCCTTTACATTGATTTAAAACAAATCTGTACTTAATTATTGAAATATACTGACAGGACATATAATCATTAGACTCATTTGAATAATGATGTTTCCTTCCCCTGATACAACGTTACAAAATTAAGTGTGTGCAAATGGCAATAATGAACATGCCATCAAAATATTATTTTACCTCCCATGTGCTGTTTTCCATTCATTAGTGTAGATTATATCTTTCCACTCCCTCCCTTGTTCCCAGACACACACACACACACACACACACACACACACACACACACACACACACACACACACACTTCCAGCTCCATCAATTTACCCTGGGATCTCCCAACCTGCACTAGGCCCAATTAGAATAATGACTATCCGTACATTAACACACAATTCCTCACTCACACCTGGTGTCTGCTGGAAATAATGGGTTTCACCATTTGGCATGACATTAAAAGCATAACACACTGTACACACGTGCGCATACACACACACTAACACACATTTTCTCACTCTCTCTCACATGCACATATATACTCTCTCTCGCTCTCAATTCAATTCAAGGGGCTTTATTGGCATGGGAAACAAGTGAAATGGATCAACTAAAGTGAAATAAACTATGAAAAGTTAACAGTAAATATTACTCTCATACAAGTTCCAAAATAATAGACATTTCAAATGTTATGTCTATAATACCGTTTTGTAACGATGTGCAAATAGTTAAAGTAGAAAAGAGAAAATAAATAAAGATAAATATGGGTTGTATTTACAATTGTGTTTATTCTTCTTGTGCCAACAGGTCACAAATCTTGCTTCTGTGACGGAACACTGTGGTATTTCACCCAATAGATATGGAAGTTTATCAAAATTTGATTAGTTTTCAAATTCTTTGTGGGTCTGTGTAATCTGAGTGAAATATGTCTCTCTAATATGGTCATAGATTTGGTAGGAGGTTAGGAAGTGCAGTTCAGTTTCCACCTTATTTTGTGGGCAGTGTGCACATAGCCTGTCTGCCTTGAGAGCCAGGTCTACCTACGGCGGCCTTTCTCAATAACAAGGCTATCCTCACTGAGTCTGTACATAGTCACAGTTTTCCTTAATTTTGGGTCAGTCACAGTGGTCAGGTATTCTGCCACGGTGTACTCTCTGTTTAGGGCCAAGTAGCCTTCTAGTTTGCTCTGTTCTCTCAAATCTCAAATCTCGGTTTCTCTCTCTGTCTTTCACACACACATGCATATACACCTCACTCCGGTGTGAAAAAGGGGCTTTGCCTAATGAGCATGACATTAACACATGGAAGCAAGCACACCCACACACACAGAAATACACAACTAAATGAGTCGTTTGTGTCAGGTGGGGGAGATAAATAATAGAAGAGGGAGTGTTGCTCCTACTCCCCCTCTTTCTCATGTTCCCTGATCTGAAACCTGGTATTCCATGTGGAACAGTAACTTTACAATCGAACTGACGTAGAGTGTGTGTTTCTCCGTGATTGTGTGTGCGAGTGTGTGTGTGTGCTCTGAACAGGCGTGGAGTGTTTATTAACCGTCCAATTGTCAGCCATGACATGTTCATTAGCTGGCCTTGCATTGTGAACACTGAGACCCTTGAGAGGTGTGTCTGAGATCTTAATGAACCCGGAGGGAAGGAGGAAGGGTGGATGGAAAGGGAGGGGGAGAGGAAGAGAAGGGGGAAGAGGGAAAGAAAGAGGGAGAGGAGTGTAGCATCACCGAGGGAGAGGAGAGAAGTGTAGCATCACAGAGGGAGATGAGAGAAGTGTAGCATCACAGAGGGAGATGAGAGAAGTGTAGCATCACAGAGGGAGATGAGAGAAGTGTAGCATCACAGAGGAAGAGGAGAGAAGTGTAGCATCACAGAGGGAGATGAGAGAAGTGTAGCATCACAGAGGGAGATGAGAGAAGTGTAGCATCACAGAGGGAGATGAGAGAAGTGTAGCATCACAGAGGGAGATGAGAGAAGTGTAGCATCACAGAGGGAGATGAGAGAAGTGTAGCATCACAGAGGGAGATGAGAGAAGTGTAGCATCACAGAGGGAGATGAGAGAAGTGTAGCATCACAGAGGGAGATGAGAGAAGTGTAGCATCACAGAGGGAGATGAGAGAAGTGTAGCATCACAGAGGGAGATGAGAGAAGTGTAGCATCACAGAGGGAGATGAGAGAAGTGTAGCATCACAGAGGGAGATGAGAGAAGTGTAGCATCACAGAGGGAGATGAGAGAAGTGTAGCATCACAGAGGGAGATGAGAGAAGTGTAGCATCACAGAGGGAGATGAGAGAAGTGTAGCATCACAGAGGGAGATGAGAGACGTGTAGCATCACAGAGGGAGATGAGAGAAGTGTAGCATCACAGAGGGAGATGAGAGAAGTGTAGCATCACAGAGGGAGATGAGAGAAGTGTAGCATCACAGAGGGAGATGAGAGAAGTGTAGCATCACAGAGGGAGATGAGAGAAGTGTAGCATCACAGAGGGAGAGGAGTGAAGTGTAGCATCACAGAGGGAGATGAGAGAAGTGTAGCATCACCGAGGGAGAGGAGAGAAGTGTAGCATCACAGAGGGAGATGAGAGAAGTGTAGCATCACAGAGGGAGATGAGAGAAGTGTAGCATCACAGAGGGAGATGAGAGAAGTGTAGCATCACAGAGGAAGAGGAGAGAAGTGTAGCATCACAGAGGGAGATGAGAGAAGTGTAGCATCACAGAGGGAGATGAGAGAAGTGTAGCATCACAGAGGGAGATGAGAGAAGTGTAGCATCACAGAGGGAGATGAGAGAAGTGTAGCATCACAGAGGGAGATGAGAGAAGTGTAGCATCACAGAGGGAGATGAGAGAAGTGTAGCATCACAGAGGGAGATGAGAGAAGTGTAGCATCACAGAGGGAGATGAGAGAAGTGTAGCATCACAGAGGGAGATGAGAGAAGTGTAGCATCACAGAGGGAGATGAGAGAAGTGTAGCATCACAGAGGGAGATGAGAGAAGTGTAGCATCACAGAGGGAGATGAGAGAAGTGTAGCATCACAGAGGGAGATGAGAGAAGTGTAGCATCACAGAGGGAGATGAGAGAAGTGTAGCATCACAGAGGGAGATGAGAGACGTGTAGCATCACAGAGGGAGATGAGAGACGTGTAGCATCACAGAGGGAGATGAGAGAAGTGTAGCATCACAGAGGGAGATGAGAGAAGTG
Organism: Oncorhynchus mykiss; assembly: GCF_057628025.1. Classification (NCBI taxonomy): domain Eukaryota; kingdom Metazoa; phylum Chordata; class Actinopteri; order Salmoniformes; family Salmonidae; genus Oncorhynchus; species Oncorhynchus mykiss. The sequence continues at coordinate 9,904,009 of NC_143042.1, read as the reverse complement.
TAGCATCACAGAGGGAGATGAGAGAAGTGTAGCATCACAGAGGGAGATGAGAGAAGTGTAGCATCACAGAGGGAGATGAGAGAAGTGTAGCATCACAGAGGGAGAGGAGTGAAGTGTAGCATCACAGAGGGAGATGAGAGAAGTGTAGCATCACAGAGGGAGATGAGAGAAGTGTAGCATCACAGAGGGAGATGAGAGAAGTGTAGCATCACAGAGGGAGATGAGAGAAGTGTAGCATCACAGAGGGAGATGAGAGACGTGTAGCATCACAGAGGGAGATGAGAGAAGTGTAGCATCACAGAGGGAGATGAGAGAAGTGTAGCATCACAGAGGGAGATGAGAGAAGTGTAGCATCACAGAGGGAGATGAGAGAAGTGTAGCATCACAGAGGGAGATGAGAGAAGTGTAGCATCACAGAGGGAGATGAGAGAAGTGTAGCATCACAGAGGGAGATGAGAGAAGTGTAGCATCACAGAGGGAGATGAGAGACGTGTAGCAGCACAGAGGGAGATGAGAGACGTGTAGCAGCACAGAGGGAGATGAGAGAAGTGTAGCATCACAGAGGGAGATGAGAGAAGTGTAGCATCACAGAGGGAGATGAGAGACGTGTAGCATCACAGAGGGAGATGAGAGAAGTGTAGCATCACAGAGGGAGATGAGAGAAGTGTAGCATCACAGAGGGAGATGAGAGAAGTGTAGCATCACAGAGGGAGATGAGAGAAGTGTAGCATCACAGAGGGAGATGAGAAGAAAAATATATAATGTGAGGATGAATGTTGATGAATACAGTCCTTATGATGAGGATTACATATACACAAGGAGAGAGACACACATTCACCTACTTTGTACTCCTATTTTGTGTTCACTTATTCAAAATATGTGGCAGACCTGGCTCCTGCTCAACAGCTGGTGAATCTCCAGACCTTCAATCTTCATGGGCGTGTCTTGAGGGACATATACCAGAAATATGTCAAATATACAGTGCCGTGAAAAAGTATTTGCCCCCTTTCTAATTTCCTCTACTTTTACATAATTTTTTAAATCTGATCTTCAACCAAAACTTAAAATTAGATCAAGAGAACTTGAGTGAACAAATAACACAACTACCTATTCATTTCATAAACAAAGTTAAGCAACACCCAATTCCCCTGTGTGAAAAAGTAATTGCCCCTTACACTCAGTAACAGGTTCTGCCTGGGGGTAGAAGCTGTAGAAACTTGAAACTCCCGACCCGCTCAACTACAGCCCCATTGATGTTAATGGGGGCCTGTTAGGTCCACCTTTTCCTGTAGTCTACGATCAGGAAGTCCAGGATCCAGTTGCAGAGGGAGGTGTTTCGTTCCAGGGTTCTTAGCTTAGTGATGAGCTTCGTGGGCACTATGGTTTTAAATTCAGAGCTGTAGTCAATGAACAGCATTCTCACATAGGTATTCCTTTTGTCCAGGTGGGAAAGGGCAGTGTGGAGTGCGATTGAGATTGCGTCATCTGTGAATCTGTTGGGGCGGTATGCGAATTGGAGTGGGTCTAGGGTATCCGGGAAGATGCTGTTGATGTGAGCCATGACCAGCCTTTCAAAGCACTTCATGTCTTCCAACATGAGTGCTACGGGGCGGTAATCATTTGGGCAGGTTACCTGCTCTCGTGCATGCTTCAGTGTTGCTTGCTTCGAAGCGAGCATAAAAGGAATTTAGTTAGTCTGGTAGGCTCACGTCACTAGGCAGCTCGCGTTTGGGATTCCCTTTGTAGTCCGTAAGAGTTTTCAAGCTCTGCCACATCCGACGAGCGTCAGAGCCGGTGTAGTAGGATTCAATCTTAATCCTGTATTGATGCTTTGCTTGTTTGATTGTTCGTCTGAGGGCATAGTGGGATTTCTTATAGGTGTCCAGATTACTGTCCCGCTCCTTGAAAGCGTCAGCTCTAGCCTTTAGCTCGATGCGGATGTTGCTTGTAATCCATGGCTTCTGGTTGGGATATGTACGTACAGTCACTGTGGGGACGACATCATTGATGCACTTATTGATGAAGCCGATGACTGAGGTGGTGTGCTCCTCAATGCCATCGGATGAGTCCCGCAACATATTCCAGTCTGTGCTAGCAAAACAGTGCTGTACCGCGTCATAAGACCACTTATGTATTGAGAGAGTTACTGGTACTTCCAGCTTTAGTTTTTGCTTGTAAGCAGGAATCAGGAGGATAGAATTATGGTCAGATTTGCCAAATGGAGAGCGGGGGAGAGTTTGTATGCATCTCTGTGTGTGGAGTAAAGGTGGTGTAGTTTTTTTCACCTCTGGTTATACATGTGACATGCTGGTAAAAATGTGGTAAAACTGATTTAAATTTGCCTGCTTTAAAGTCTCCGGCCACTTGGAGCACCGCTTCTGGGTGAGCATTTTCTTGTTTGTTTATGGCCTTATAGAGTTGGTTGAGTGTGGTATTGGTCTGTGGTGGTAAATAGACGGCTACGAATAATATAGATGAGAACTCTCTTAGTGTGGTCTACAGCTTATCATAAGGTACTCTACCTCAGGCGAGCAATACCTTGAGACTTCTTTAATATTTGACATTGCGCACCAGCTGTTATTGACAAAAAGAGACACACCCCACCCCTCGTCTTACCAGAGCTTCTCTGTTCTGTCAGCGCATTGAAAATCCATCCAGCTCTATATTATCCGTGTCGTCGTTCAGCCACGACTCGGTGTAACATAATATATGACAAGATAATCGTAATCGTAGATCATTATTTTATTTTCCATGTTAGCAAGTAGAATTGATGGCAGTGGGAGTTTACTCGCTCGCCTACGGATTCTCAAAGGCAGCCTGATCTGCATCCTATTTTTCTTCGTCTTTTCTTCACGCAAATGACGGGGATCTGGGCCTTTTCCCAGGAGAGCAGTATTTCTTTCTCGTCGGACTCGTTAAAGGAAAAATCTTCTTCCAGTTCACGGTGAGTCATCCCGGTTCTGATGTCCAGAAGTTATTTTTGGTCATAAGAGACGATAGCAGCAACATGATGTACAAAATAAGTTCAAAAGAAGTTACAAACAACGCAAAAAAACGAGCAGAATTGCTCAATTGTTTACTGGCATGTAAAACGTCAGCCATCCTCTTCGGCGCCATCGCATTATGCTCATTTCAAGTCCTGTCACAACCTCTCAATTGGGATTAGGTCTGGACTTTGACTAGGCCATTCCGAAACTTCAAATGTGTTTCTTTTTAGCCATTTTCATCTAGACTTGATTGTTTGTTTTGTATCATTGTCTTGCTGCATGACCCAGCTGCGCTTCAGCTTCAGCTCACAGACGGATGGCCTGACATTCTTCTGTAGAATTCTCTGATACACAGCGGAATTCATGGTTCTTTCTATTAAAGCAAGTTATCTAGGTCCAGAGGCAGCAAAGCATCCCCAAACCATCACACTACCACCACCATGCTTGACCGTTGGTATGAGGTTCTTACTGTGGAATGCAGTGTTTGGTTTTCACCAGGCATAATGGGACCCATGTTGCCCAAAACGTTTTTGAATCATCCGTCCATAGAACATTCTTCCAAGAGTATTGATGATCATCCAAGTGCTTCCGGGTACTTTTTGACAAGCTTGAGTCAACTTTTTGGGTGACATGTTTTTTTTTGTAAAGTCAGGTTCCCTTGATCTAAGAATATGTTTTAGTTGAAGATCAGATAGCATTCGGTATCGAAAATATGCAAAAATAGAGAAAATCAGAAAGGTGGCAAATACTTTTTCACGGCACTGTACATTCTGTCAGTATCTCCCTATGGATTACCATGCTACCTGACACTGCCTCTCTCACCGTACTCTCACTATTCCCTATTGGCCTCAAGTGAAACTATCTCATTCCCCATTGGCCCTGTACGCCGCCTGTCACTCTGATCACTTCTCGTTGATGTATTGCACCCTAACTCTCTATAGGATAGTGATGCTTCTGTTGTGTTCCCCTTTGGCCCACTGTCCCCTGGTAGAAAGGGATGTCTTTGGAAGACATCCATCGCTATCTTTCTCTCTCCCCCTCTCTCCCTGTCAACCTCTACCTGTCTCTTTGTCTATGTGTCATTGTCGCAGAACTTTTAGTCCCCTGATGTGGCGTTGTCTTAACAACCTGCCACATCGACCCCTTCCTCTTACTCTCAGTAAGGAAACCTTGAGTTCTTGCAGACACACTGGCCTGCGTTTTGTGTATAAGATGTGAGTGTGAACAGTAATCTAGAGCAGCAGTAGTTATTCTGCTGGCTGTAAATGGTGTGTTGTGTAAAGCGTCTGTATCTATGTCTGCATTACAGCTTTCACTCTCTCACTACACTTGTTTTCCTTCTCTGGTGTGTGTGTGTGTTCAAGTGTGTGTGTGTGTGTGTGTGTTACAGTTATCGTGAAGTCATGCAAACACTCCTTGAAATATAACTAGAACGTGTGCATGCACACACACACACACAGGCTAATGAGTGTGTCATGAGACCTGGACTTGTGTGCTGTTGTGAGAGGAAGTGGAGATAATCCTTACTTAATAATTCCTGTGTTCTTTTCCAAGAGTCCTGCTCCTCCAGTGCACAGCTCACGGGGTACTTTCACATGTCCCTCTATATTGAACAAAAAACATACTGGAATTCTCAGCATCACTCCAGTGAATCGCAGTACGATACTGAATTCTTATGTGGCAAAAGTTACACACACAATCACAATACTTCTGCTAAACCACATCTCCTAACATTGCCTTTGTTCTCCTCTCTTGCGGTCTCCATCTCTCCCTCCAGCCCAAACAGCGGACCTCCCTCTCCTCCTCCCTGGATGTCCAGAACCAGAGGCCAGTCAACCACAGCTGTGATCCCTCCGAGGTGAGCTCGTCCCTGGGCTACGCCAGCTTCAGCACCAGCCCCCCTGCCAGCCCGCCAGTCAGCCCCAACCAGGACTCACCTGGCTCCAACGACGACTGCCCCCCCACAGGTACCCAGGGACAGATTTTGGACATAGCACGACTTGTAGAGAATGAGGGATCATGTCAGCTCCATTTATATAGCTTTTGTAGCTTTAAATTGGACAAATACTGGAAACAGCCAATTAGCCCCTATGAAATTGTCTTTTCCCTAGAGATTTTCACTCTTTGGGAATTTTTATCCATCTTCTTCCTTCATATTCCCTTTGCGTGTAGTGGATCTGGACGTTTCCATCTGGACACAATTTTCTAGTCTTTATTTCACCTTCCTCCACATTTTATGTATGTATGTGTGATGTTGCTTTCAAATGCAGCTCAAACATAGAACATGTAAGAAGGATTTATAGCCATTGAATTCTACCGTGCAAATACTGTATACTGTGCGTTATAGGGAAATAATGCACACTCTAGAATGCCCTTCAAGCCAATCAGAAACAAGTATTCAACAATGCTGTGGCACAGTATGAGCTCATGTAATAAGCTAACCTCACCTGCGTTTAATCAACCGTCCTCAAGTGTAGTAATTAGTTATCAATAGAACCAAGACACTCCCACTTCTAAGGACCTACTGTAAGTCTTGCAACACACACACACACAGACACCTAAGACCCTCCCCCCTGGCCATGGGCAAAGGTGTCTAGTCTGTGTGTGTGACTTTACTGTTTATTTCCTGTGTGTCGCAGTGATGATTACCAGGTGACGTGGCTGTCACCCACCCACATCTCAACAGAGAGGAGACAGGGGGAGAGATAAGGAGAGGTGACTAGAGGAGAGAGTAGAAGAGAGAACAGTATGTCCTTCTCTTTCTCCATAGTTGTATTCAGAGAGAGAGACCACGATCAAGTGTGTGTATGTGTTTATCTTTTTGTATGCGAAACAGAGGTGATTATCAGGCATGTGTGTGTATCATGTCTCATTTGGTTATTTATGAAGAAGCAGATCAGAGGCTAGCTGCACATCCCTGGCTGTGACCCCACTTTCCCATGGTGTCTCAGGGGACATTTCCATTTCACACCCCACACTCGTACAGGTTATCCAGTTGTACATGCAGTTAAAGGTGCAATATACAGAAATGGCTCCGTCCATTTCCTGGTTACAAAAATTCTAATAGTTCACCTAATTCCCGTTTATGTGACAAAACAAGCAATGCTGAGAGGGTGTAGAGAAGCATTGTATCATATAAACCACTGTGAAATATCTTTTCGATAACCACAAATATTGTATTTTCAGTTTGTTTGTAGCTGGTGTACAAAACCGAAAGTAAAAGACGCAAAATGAAAACTTATGAATGGGAAGCATAGAAATAGAACAGATCAACCACTTTTTAGACTTGCTTTCAATTTTGTTTATTTAACCTTTATTTAACGAGGCAAGTCAAATTCTTATTTACAATGACGGCCTACTGGGGAACAGTGGGTTATAACTGCCTTGTTCAGGAGCAGAACAACAGATGTTTACCATGTCAGCTCGGGGATTCGATCTAGCAACCTTTCGGTTACTTGCCCAACACTCTGACCACTAGGCTACCTGCCGCCCCATTCAATGAGAATGACAGATCTATAACTAACATTTCTATGTGAATTTGATCGGATTGCCCAAAAAGTGACATATTGCAGCTTTAAGCAGGACAAATATAAGCAACCTTTTATTACCACAGATACAGTCACACACACACGCACACACTCCATTTCCACTATTCAACAGACACCAGCAAACATGGCTGGCACATCAAATCTGATACATCACAACGCGCCACCAGAGAAACAACATCTCGCTCTCTGCCTCTGCCTCTCTCTCTTCCTCTCTATCGCCAGCATCCCTCTATCCGTCAACAGCCCCTAGGTCCAACTCCAGGAATAGATCTGCACCCATTTTCCTTCTCTTTTTTAAAATGTTCCTCCTCTCCCCTCCTGCTCTCTACTTATTAGCTTTATAAGGTCCCTTGTGTTGTTGCCGTGGCAACAGCAAGCACATGAGGCTTATACATTTACAGCTGGATACATCAAGTGGAGAGCGAGAGATGGAGAGAGATTGGGGGAGCGAGAGAAGGGGGGGGGCATTATTGAAGAGGAGAGAGGGAATGAGTGAAAGAGAATGAAAAAAGAGGGAGTATGAGGAGAGAGATGGTGAGAAAAAGAGATACAAACTATAGCAGAAGAGGGAGGGAAGGGGGAGAGTGAAAGCCAGAGTAAGATAAAGGTAAATACATTTTTACGCCCAACCATAAAAGGTATCCTTCCTACCTTCCTGCCTCCATCCCTCTCTCATTTTTCAAAAGCTCTCCTGTGCTAGCCAAACAGCGGCTCAACGCTGGATCAACACTGACCAAACATTTACGCAACGTCCCCTGTGCTACAGGGTAGGTGTAAGCCACCTGCGTGGGTGGGCGGCAGAAAGCTGGCTATTTATAGCTGGAGTAGCATTAGCATCTGTAGGTGGTAGAGTGGATGTTTCAGAAGAACCTTTATGTAACGTTTTGCTAGTTTTGCTGTGGCAGGCAGAGATGTTCCCTCTGGCATGTCAACACTGCAGTACCATTCCAGCAGCAGGTGACTGCAGCAGCCTTAGTGTGTGTGTGTGCGCTTTCCTGTGTAAGCCTGGATGTGTTTTCTTTTGACAGAAGGACAACAGTAACATACTGTACAGTAGTGGTCTTTAACTTCATTTACTTCTCTTTTCTCTACCACAATGTCAGGTAAATAGGATGTAAATCAACTGTGTGCACAGGAAGTGCTGTAATGTAAATATGAAGTCTACAGTGGTGTGGTTGATTGCTGTCTTATTTTAGAACACCTACAACTGCCCCTCCTTCTTTCTTAAAGATTCCTTCCTTCATTTCTTATGCCCTTCCATCCTTTCTTACGCCCTTCCTTGAGTTAATCAGACATCATTGAATAAGTGAAAGCCTATGGCCCCATCCAGAAACAAGCCCTACCACCTCCTTGTCTCAAGGACGTCTTTATTTCAGTGGGCTTGATTGATTCAAAGAGAATGCACTTTTACAAATCTGTGTGCAATTTCACGACCCCCCCCCCCGTACAGGTTACCCAGTTGTACATGCAGCGAAACAGGACAGAAGACACAGGGGCAGCAGGGACTCCAAAGACCACCATTAATCCTGGACACACACCATCAATCCTTTTGGTCCCTTGTGGCTCTTTTATCCTCTGTGCGTGTGTGTATTTGTATCAACGAGTATGTGTGTTCGTGCATGTAGGTGAGTGACTCCTCCATCTTGGTCTGTACACCATGTTCTGAACAGACCGGAATAGACCAGTGTTTTATGGGACTTTGATTGTCCTCACTTATATTCAATTATATGACTGCCCCTCCAATTGTCAGCGCACTCTACCTCTGGCTGCTGTGTGGCTACGTGTAGAAAATCACACATTGTACACCTCCTTTGAATGAGGCAGTCAATTCAAGGTACGCTTTACAAGATGACATCATCACAGACAACAGACAAGAACATCAGCAGAATGAAAATCTGACCAAGATTGACGCTATTGGCTTCCTCCAATGGGGGCGTATCTCAACGAGGTAGATGGGTGTGAATTCTGTAGGTGTGAGTGAGCACCAAGGAAGAGAGAGCCCCCAGCTAGCACCAAGGAAGAGAGAGCCCCCAGCTAGCACCAAGGAAGAGAGAGCCCCCAGCTAGCACCAAGGACGAGAGAGCCCCCAGCTAGCACGAAGGAAGAGAGAGCCCCCAGCTAGCACCAAGGAAGAGAGAGCCCTCAGCTAGCACCAAGGAAGAGAGAGCCCCCAGCTAGCACCAAGGAAGAGAGAGCCCCCAGCTAGCACCAAGGAAGAGAGAGCCCTCAGCTAGCACCAAGGCAGAGAGAGCCCCCAGCTAGCACCAAGGAAGAGAGAGCCCCCAGCTAGCACCAAGGAAGAGAGAGCCCCCAGCTAGCACCAAGGAAGAGAGAGCCCTCAGCTAGCACCAAGGCAGAGAGAGCCCCCAGCTAGCACCAAGGCAGTAATAAAGCAGTGCTGTTATCTCCCACTGAGATTCTAATGAAGAGTTTTATTAAAGAGAACCGGACCCTTTTTGATCACACGTTCTCTCTAAAGAAACGTTTGTTTTGTCAAGCTGCGCTTCCCGCACCGTTTTCTGCTCTGTCCAGGATTTTGTAATTACAGTAAGCAGGGTTCTGATTGTTCTATAGCATGTGTGTGTATTTGGGGCTGATGTATGGATTCATCCATTCCTAGACTCTAACTGACCTGCCTGTCTGCCCCTCATTTCAACATCTCATTTTGATTTACATTTGGTTGAGTTGTCAACTAACGTGAATTACATGTGAAATCAACAAGAAGAATTCACCATGTCATTGGATTTAGGTTGAAAGTTAGGTGAAAAAAAGAGGACGTTCTCTTACGTTGATGCCGCTTTGTGAATCCAATCAGTTTGTTTGTTGAAATGGCGTGGAAACAGCGTTGAGTCAACCAGTTTTTGCCTAATGGGTCTCTTCTTCTTCCCTCTATCTTTCTCTCCCACAGGACTCTGTCGTTCTCTCTCTTTTGTCTCTCTGTAATCTTACTCTGAGGTCTCTTTATGGACTGACTGACTCCAGGTTATGGTGACTCATGTCTAGAGCCTCTGACAGTTGAACAGAATAGAGGGCAGTTCAGTAGAGTAGAGAGGAATGGAACTTTTCCACAGAGGACTTTACAACCCCTTCACACATCTCAAACCATCAGGCAACGCTAGAGGTTTTCTATGCTAATCAACGCATGGCTACCCAATGCATGGCTAAACAATGCATGGCTAATCAACGCATGGCTAATCAACGCATGGCTAATCAACGCATGGCTAACCAACGCATGGCTAACCAACGCATGGCTAACCAACGCATGGCTAACCAACGCATGGCTAACCAACGGCTAACCAACGCATGGCTAACCAATGCATGGCTAACCAACGCATGGCAAAAACCTTGAAGAGAAAAACAACAGTCGGCGAACTGCACTAACTCAAATATATTTGAGCAAATATGTATAGAACACATGCAATAGTATAGAACAAAACAATGTACGGCCGGACAGGCCGGACAGGGCAGGTTAAGGTAGAAAAGCATTCCTCTATGATGTTGTGGTACACGTAGCTCTCTGTCTCCCCCAGAGGCACTGTCAGTGGATGGTTTAATTGAATGCTTAATGAACATTGGCCGGGGCCCATCAGTGTCATTTAGAGACTCCACTGATAACCTTTAAACCACCAATGGGAAGGCACTGCACAGAACCCACACATATTATCTTCAGGGCACACACACATTCCCATATGCATGTACAGGGTCTTCAGAAAGTATTCACACCCCTTGATTTTCCCAAAATGTTCTGTGTTACAGCCTGGTTTTAAAATGAATTGAATTTAGATGTTTGTTTGTTTTTGTCATTGACCCCATAATGTCAAAGTTGAATTATGTTTTTCAAAATATTTTACAAATGAATTAAAAATAAAAAGCTGAAATGTAATGGGTCAGTAAGTATTTAACCTCTTTGTTATGGTAAGCGTGAATAAGTTCAGGAGTAAAAATGTACTTAACAAGACACATATGAAGTTGCATTGACTCACTCTGTGTACAGTAGTTGTGTTTAACATGACTTGTGAATGTCTACCTCAGCTCTGTACCCCACACATACAATTATCTGTAAGGTCCCTCAGTCAAGCAGTGAATTTCAAACACAGATTCTACCTTAAAGACCAAGGAGGTTTTCCAATGCCTCGCAAAGAAAGGCACCTATTGGTGAATGGGTCAAGATAAAAAAAAAAGCAGAAATTGAATATCCCTTTGAGCATGATATTAACTACACTTTGGGGGTGTATCAATACACCCAGTCACTGCAAAGATACAGGCGTCCATCCTAACTCAGTTGCCGGAGAGGAAGGAAACCGCTCAGGGATTTCACTATGAGGCCAATGGTGACTTTAAAACAGTTAGTTTAATGGCTGTGATAGGAAAACTGAGGATGGATCAACAACATTGTAGTTACTCCACAATACTAACCTAATTTATAAAGTGAAAAGAAGGAAGCCTGTACAGAATAAAAATATTCCAAAACATGCATCTTGTTTGCAACAAGGTATTAAGTAATACTGCAAAAAACGCTCCATATTTTCAAGCATAGTGGTGGCTGCTTCATGTTATGGGTATGTGTGTAATCGTTAACAATGGGGGAGTTTTCCACCAGACACTGGGAGATGAGTTCACCTTTCAGCAGGACAATAACCACAAGGCCAAATCTACACTGTTGCTTACAGTTACAGTGCCTTGCGAAAGTATTTGGCCCCCTTGAACTTTGCGACCTTTTGCCACATTTCAGGCTTCAAACATAAAGATATAAAACTGTATTTTTTTGTGAAGAATCAACAACAAGTGGGACACAATCATGAAGTGGAACGACATTTATTGGATATTTCAAACTTTTTTAACAAATCAAAAACTGAAAAATTGGGCGTGCAAAATTATTCAGCCCCCTTAAGTTAATACTTTGTAGCGCCACCTTTTGCTGCGATTACAGCTGTAAGTCGCTTGGGGTATGTCTCTATCAGTTTTGCACATCGAGAGACTGAAATTTTTTCCCATTCCTCCTTGCAAAACAGCTCAAGCTCAGTGAGGTTGGATGGAGAGCATTTGTGAACAGCAGTTTTCAGTTCTTTCCACAGATTCTCGATTGGATTCAGGTCTGGACTTTGACTTGGCCATTCTAACACCTGGATATGTTTATTTTTGAACCATTCCATTGTAGATTTTGCTTTATGTTTTGGATCATTGTCTTGTTGGAAGACAAATCTCCGTCCCAGTCTCAGGTCTTTTGCAGACTCCATCAGGTTTTCTTCCAGAATGGTCCTGTATTTGGCTCCATCCATCTTCCCATCAATTTTAACCATCTTCCCTGTCCCTGCTGAAGAAAAGCAGGCCCAAACCATGATGCTGCCACCACCATGTTTGACAGTGGGGATGGTGTGTTCAGCTGTGTTGCTTTTACGCCGAACATAACGTTTTGCATTGTTGCCAAAAAGTTCAATTTTGGTTTCATCTGCACCTTCTTCCACATGTTTGGTGTGTCTCCCAGGTGGCTTGTGGCAAACTTTAAACAACACTTTTTATGGATATCTTTAAGAAATGGCTTTCTTCTTGCCACTCTTCCATAAAGGCCAGATTTGTGCAATATACGACTGATCGTTGTCCTATGGACAGAGTCTCCCACCTCAGCTGTAGATCTCTGCAGTTCATCCAGAGTGATCATGGGCCTCTTGGCTGCATCTCTGATCAGTCTTCTCCTTGTATGAGCTGAAAGTTTAGAGGGACGGCCAGGTCTTGGTAGATTTGCAGTGGTCTGATACTCCTTCCATTTCAATATTATCGCTTGCACAGTGCTCCTTTGGATGTTTAAAGCCTGGGAAATCTTTTTGTATCCAAATCCGGCTTTAAACTTCTTCACAACAGTATCTCGGACCTGCCTGGTGTGTTCCTTGTTCTTCATGATGCTCTCTGCGCTTTTAACGGACCTCTGAGACTATCACAGTGCAGGTGCATTTATACGGAGACTTGATTACACACAGGTGGATTGTATTTATCATCATTAGTCATTTAGGTCAACATTGGATCATTCAGAGATCCTCACTGAACTTCTGGAGAGAGTTTGCTGCACTGAAAGTAAAGGGGCTGAATAATTTTGCACGCCCAATTTTTCAGTTTTTGATTTGTTAAAAAAGTTTGAAATATCCAATAAATGTCGTTCCACTTCATGATTGTGTCCCACTTGTTGTTGATTCTTCACAAAAAAAATACAGTTTTATATCTTTATGTTTGAAGCCTGAAATGTGGCAAAAGGTCGCAAAGTTCAAGGGGGCCGAATACTTTCGCAAGGCACTGTACTTACCAAAAGATAGTGAATGTTCCTGAGTGGCCAAGTTACAAATGTTGACTTAAATCTGCTGAAAATCTATGGAGAGACTTGAAAATGGTTGTCTAGCAATGATCAGCAACCAATTTGACAGTGATTTGAAGAATTTTGAAAAGAATGTTGCACAATCCAGGTGTGGAAAGCTCTCAGCGCTGTAATCGCTGCCAAAGATGCTTCTACAAAGTATTGTCTCAGGGGTGTGAATACTTATGCAAATGAGATGTTTCTGTATTTCATTTTCAATACATTTTCTAAAATAAAAAAAACATGTTTTCACTTTGTCATTATAGTTGGGTGAGGAAACAATTTTATTTAATCCATTTTGAATTCAGGCTGTAACACAACAAAATGTGGAATAAGTCAAGGGGAAGGAATACTTTCTGAAGGCACTGTATACAATGTACATACTGTATTCTAGTCATATAACACTGGTCATTTTAATGATGTTTACATACAAAACACACATATGTGTGTGTGTATGTATGTATGTATATATATATATATATAACATATATATATATATATATTCCGGTCTCTGACATTGATCGTTCTGATATTTCTTCATTTTTCTGGATTAAGTGTATTTTATTTGTATTTTTATTCACTTAGCTACAGGATGTATCTGTGTTTGAAAGATAGAGATTGTGTGTCTGTTGCGTGTCTGGTGTGGCAATGTAATATTAATTGTCTCTTTTACATCATTCCCCAAAAATCTAACTCTTGTCCCTCACATCGCTCGACGACAGAACGACCAGTGGGAGATAAACTGGTTGCCGTGGTGATATCCTAGCATACATAGAGCAAGAATGAAAGTGTGAATTCAATATCTCCTCACAGTCCCTGTGGTTCCTCTTTCGGCCGAGGTAGTCTAGATCGATTCTCATGGCTATCACACATGAAAGAATGTAGCCTACACAACAACCAGAGTCTACTTTCATCTTTATTCTCCCCCTGAGGTGACTGGTGCTACTATGGAAGACCTGTTTACACCTGTTAGCGAGATGCTAGCACTTTAAATGGAAGATATGTATTGCTTTTAGCATGTAACGCTAAATTAATGTTTTTATTTATTTTATTTTATTTCACCTTTATTGAACCAGGTAGGCTAAATAAAGGTTCTCATTTGCAACTGCGACCTGGCCAAGATAAAGCAAAGCAATTCGACACATTCAACAACACAGAGTTACACATAGAATAAACAAAACATAGTAAGTAATACAGTAGAACAAAAGAAAACAAAAAGTCTATATACAGTGAGTGCAAATGAGGTAAGATAAGGGAGTTAAGGCAATAAATAGGCCATGGTGGTGAAGTAATTACAATATAGCAATTAAACACTGGAATGGTAGATGTGCAGAAGATGGATGTGCAATTAGAGATACTGGGGTGCAAAGGAGCAAGATAAATAAATAAATACTGTATGGGGTTGAGGTAGGTAGGTAGATGGGCTGTTTACAGATGGGCTATGTACAGGTGCAGTGATCTGTGAGCTGCTCTGATAGCTGGTGCTTAAAGCTAGTGAGGGAGATATGAGTCTCCAGCTTCAAAGATTTTTGCAGTTCATTCCAGTCATTTGCAGCAGAGAACTGGAAGAAAAGACGACAAAAGGAGGAATTGGCTTTGGGGGTGACCAGTGAGATATACCTGCTGGAGTGCGTGCTACAAGTGGGTGCTGCTATGGTGACCAGTGAAATATACCTGCTGGAGTGGGTGCTGCTATGGTGACCAGTGAGATATACCTGCTGGAGTGCGTGCTACAAGTGGGTGCTGCTATGGTGACCAGTGAAATATACCAGCTGGAGTGGGTGCTGCTATGGTGACCAGTGAGCTGAGATAAGGAGGAGCTTTACCTAGCAGAGACTTGTAGATAACCTGTAGCCAGTTGGTTTGGCGACGAGTATGAAGCAAGGGCCAACCAACAAGAGTGTACAGGTCGCAATGGTGGGTAGTGTATGGGGTAACAAAACCGATGGCACTGTGATAGACTGCATCCAGTTTGTTGAGTAGAGTGTTGGAAGCTATTTTGTAAATGACATCACCGAAGTCGAGGATCGGTAGGATGGTCAGTTTTACGAGGGTATGTTTGGCAGCATGAGTGAAGGATGCTTTGTTGCGATATAGGAAGCCAATTCTAGATTTAATTTTGAATTGTAGATGCTTAATGTGAGTCTGAAAGGAGAGTTTACAGTCTAACCAGACACCTAGGTATTTGTAGTTGTCCACGTATTCTAAGTCAGAACCGTCCAGAGTAGTGATGCTGGATGGGCGGGCAGGTGTGGACAATGATCGGTTGAATAGCATGCATTTAGTTTTACTTGCGTTTAAGAGCAGTTTGAGGCCACGGAAGGAGAGTTGTATGGCATTGAAGCTCGAATTCATTAGATTTAAGTAACTGTCTCGTCTTTGATTCAGCATTTTAATTATGACTCTATTCCCAATACATTATTCAAACAGATCATTTAGTGAAAAGACATCGTCTTGCATCAAAATTTGCTTCATTATTATTTTAAGTTGAATGAATTAGTCTATTAATTTAACCTAAACAATCTATTAAAAACGTTCAATTTATCCCTTCTATTAATTTGAACCAAACAAGTTAAAACGTTCAGTTTAAATCTTATACAAACAAATAGTTGAATTATAATCAAAAACTCAGATTTTTTTAGTTAACGCCTTGGCTGAGAACCGAACACTGGACTCCAGCTTGGAAGGCAGCTATTCTCACCACTTTACCACCAACGCTTATGTAAATGACTAAGATTCTCCGCAAATAGACCCATTTTACAATTGTCTGTATTCGTAACTCCGGCATCGGGACAACAGAAAATAGCCCTAATTTAAAAGCCCAAAGTTTTCCTCAGCGAGGATTCTCATTAATCTTGCTCTCCTCTATCAGAAATTTGGAATAGTTTCTATTGTGACTCTTGATAAGTTATTAGGTCTCACACGTGAGCGAATTATCGTTCCTTCTTTAAACGTACTCCATGTCGGGCCAAAATAGGTGTTCCTCTAATCTCTTCCCTGCATTATTTCTTATCTCCCGTTAATTCCGGGACCTCATTTGAGGATTTACTACCCATGTTAGTTAAATCCTTACCGTTACTAGTAGCTATGGTATTTAATCACTTATCTATGCCTTTCTATTTTTTTTACCTTCTATTTGTGTGTATTTCTATGAATATGCTATTTACCGTTGCCCAGTTACTTTAGTTGCTTTTCTGTCTGACTATGTGTGTGTATTTACTGTTACCCAGTTACTTTAGTTGCCCTCCTGTCTGACTATGTGTGTGTCTCTTTAATGATAATCAATGTGTATGGGTTTCTATATTTATTTCTCCTTTCTGGAAACTTTGTCTATAGATTTGACTTTTTATCGGACATTAAATTTCACCCGTATACAATTATAAGCTCATTATAAACTATTGTTCCTTGGGACTTTCAACGTTAATATCTCATATCTCACTTCTCTAGACTATGTTTCCCTCACCACCTCCGTGGATATTACTTTCTTTCAGTATTGAATAGGTTCAGTTATTATGTTCGCCTAGAATTACCCTGCCTTCTGACCAAGCCTAATTTATCCTCACCTGTTTTAATATATCTATCTGCTACTTTTCATAGTCAGACTACTTCCCATATACAGATAGACTACTTAGGTTAAAACTTTATTTAGGTATGTCTTTTGAATTAATGGCTATCCTATTTGTACAGAACGACCGTCCTATCTAACAAAACTTACTATATCCCACCCTTAATAACCCTTCGGCTTGCAAAACCTGGATTTATTAAGTTCTATTTTATTTATGGTAGTGCACCTTTACCACAGGTAATTTCAGACGTGTTACACACAATCCTTGTATATTGGTCATATAAGTAACCCAACACATCTGTTTGGAGTAGTGAAGCTACTATTATTGATCAATTCTAAACCTTTTTAGAACAACAAATCAAAGATAACTTTCATCATTCCTCCCAAATTCGAGAATAAAGACTATTTACCTTCGTCCTGTAGACTGGGAAAAGCAATGCCGGTTCGATTCCGTCACCTTCTCTGTCGCCTTTAGATCATATACCGGCCTGTTTTTTTTAAACCTCAATCCAGAGGCCAGATCTTTATATAACGAGTCCAGGCCCGTTCGTGCACGGCTTTCGGCTTTCCCTTCGGACGACAGAGGCACGTTTGTGGAATCCGTCTCGAAGGACCAATTGTTACTGTAATTTAGTTATTCCAATATGTTTTCATTAATTGAATTCCCTTAATCTATTTTATGAGAATTTCTTGTTTGCAGGATTCTTGTTTGCATAAAATAGACGGAGACCAGCCATTTCAATAATAGGTAACAGAATTTATTCTCGGAGCGCGCTGCCACGTTACCACGAGCAACAGTTTATATACAATAACATGACGTCATTTCATTGCTCCTAAAATGAATTCTCCTCCTCTCGACCGGGTCAAAGGGAACTTAAAAAAAATAAATTCTAAAACACCCCAGAGCTCAGTTTCGTCGGTTCAACCATAGGTTAACTACCTTATCTGTTTACTTAATCCACAAACCATTCCTTTCTTCCTAGTTGGAATGGTGTTCATTAACTTTAATTACTCCTTGTCCGTGTCACACAATCCCTTCTTATGAACTCATATTGTTAATCAGATATAATAAAACAGAGTATAAGTTTACTTAGTTACAGTTCCATTTAAATTGATTTGTTCAGTCATTTAATCATAATTTTCCTAACAAGTGTACAGACAAAGATAAGGTAGGATGTGAGTACATTGGAGGTAAACCTCTAGCTAAGGCACTAGCTCTGGGCTCTAACAGAAGCCTCAGAGCTCAGATAAAACCAAGGAATTCTAAGTCTCTCACTTAGAATAACTTTTTACATCAAGTAGCATGTTAGTGTAGCATTAGCCTTGCACCATTAGCCTAGCGCCTTTAGCCTAGCAACATCAGCCTAGCGCCTTTAGCCTAGCAAATCATAATTCATAAAGCAGCCAGGCAGGCCCTTTTCATCTAAAGGATGACAGACACGTCTGATATTGCTCTGTAGATTTTAATAAGCTCGACGAGTCGCCGCGCCCAAGATACAATCTTGTTTATTTTTCTATCAGATGTTGCCCCCCCCCAATGTATTAGAAATGAAATGAAATTGAGCGTGTGCATGTCTACTGGTGTGTGCATGCATGTCTGGGGTTTTCTCTATGGACTGACAGAACTCATATTGTGTTGATTTTTGTTGTTGAGAAAATGTATTTTGAAAAAACCTTTGAGATCATTTGATCAGTATCAATCCATGGTGAAGAGTCAGTGTATCAATCTTGTAGCACAGTCACAAACTGTTTGGAGAATCAACTGGAGTTTTGGTCACTGCAATCTTTTAATGATTATGGGAGTTTTGATTATGGGTGTATTGGTCATTGCTGCTGACTTGCACCAGAGACTCAATGTTCCCTCTTAGACTACACTGAGAATAATACTGCCAATCTACTGTTTTAATACTTTCCTATAGTCCTCTCGTTCTCACTCTCTCATGCTCTCTTTCTATCTCTCTCTCACACAATCTTGACTTATTTTTTTCACTCTGTCTTTACCCTCTGCCCTCTTGTGATCTGTCTGTCTTTACCCCCTGCCCTCTTGTGATCTGTCTGTCTTTACCCCCTGCCCTCTTGTGATCTGTCTGTCTTTACCCCCTGCCCTCTTATGATCTATCTGTCTCCACCCCCTTCCCTCTTCTGATCTGTCTGTCTCCACCCCCTGCCCTCTTGTGATCTGTCTGTCTTTACCCCCTGCCCTCTTGTGATCTGTCTGTCTTTACCCCCTGCCCTCTTGTGATCTGTCCGTCTCCACCCCCTTCCCTCTTCTGATCTGTCTGTCTCCACTCCCTGCCCTCTTGTGATCTGTCTGTCTTTAGCCCCTGCCCTCTTGTGATCTGTCTGTCTTTACCCCCTGCCCTCTTGTGATCTGTCCGTCTCCACCCCCTTCCCTCTTCTGATCCGTCTGTCTCCACTCCCTGCCCTCTTGTGATCTGTCTGTCTTTAGCCCCTGCCCTCTTGTGAACTGTCTCTCTCTACCCCCTGCCCTTTGTGATATGTCTGTCTCCACTCCCTGCCCTCTTCTGATCTGTCAGTCTCCACCCCCTGCCCTCTTGTGAACTGTCTGTCTCTACCCCCTGCCCTCTTCTGATCTGTCAGTCTCCACCCCCTGCCCTCTTCTGATCTGTCTGTCTTTACCCCCTGCCCTCTTGTGAACTTTCTGTCTCTACCCCCTGCCCTTTGTGACCTGTCAGTCTCCACCCCCTGCCCTCTTCTGATCTGTCAGTCTCCACCCCCTGCCCTTTTCTGATCTGTCTGTATCCATCTGTCAGTCTCCACCCCCTGCCCTCTTCTGATCTGTCAGTCTCCACCCCCTGCCGTTTTCTGATCTGTCTGTATCCATCTGTCAGTCTCCACCCCCTGCCCTCTTCTGATCTGTCAGTCTCTACCCCCTGCCCTTTGTGATCTGTCAGTCTCCACCCCCTGCCCTCTTGTGAACTGTCTGTCTCTACCCCCTGCCCTTTGTGATCTTTCTGTCACTTAGTTCCCCCATCATTTTCTCCCTCCTGTCTGTCTCGGTCTCTCCCTCCTGTCTCTCTCTCTGTCTCTCCCTCCTGTCTCTCTCTGTCTCTCCCTCCTGTCTCTCTCTGTCTCTCCCACCTGTCTCTCTCTTTGTCTCTCCCTCCTGTCTCTGTCTCTCCCCCTGTCTCTCTCTCTGTCTCTCCCCCTGTCTCTCTCTCTGTCTCTCCCCCTGTCTCTCTCTCTGTCTCTCCCTCCTGTCTCTCTCTCTGTCTCTCCCTCCTGTCTCTCTCTCTGTCTCTCCCTCCTGTCTCTCTCTCTGTCTCTCCCTCCTCTCTCTCTCCGTCTCTCCCCCCTGTCTCTCTCTCTCTCTCCCTCCTGTCTCTCTCACTGTCTCTCCCTCCTGTCTCTCTCTGGCTCTCTCTCTGTCTTTCCCTCCGGTCTCTCTCTCTCTGTCTCTCCCTCCTGTCTCTCTCTCTGTCTCTCCCTCCTGTCTCTCTTTGTCTCTCCCTCCTGTCTCTCTTTGTCTCTCCCTCCTGTCTCTCTCTCTGTCTCTCCCTCCTGTCTCTCTCTCTCTCTCCCTCCTGTCTCTCTGCCTCCCGTCTCTCCCTCCTGTCTCTCTCTGTCTCTCCCTCCTGTCTCTCTCTCTCTCCCTCCTGTCTCTCTCTGTCTCTCCCTCCTGTCTCTCTCTGTCTCTCCCTCCTGTCTCTCTCTGTCTCTCCCTCCTGTCTCTCTCTGTCTCTCCCTCCTGTCTCTATGTCTCTCCCTCCTGTCTCTCTCTGTCTCTCCCTCCTTCCAGCCCAGTGTATCTCCGACAGCAGCCTCAGAGTAATGATGGTCTGTACTTGGCAGGAAACAGGGTGGCTGCTCAGTACGGCGCCGTAAACATTTGTTAACAAGCAATTAAACGTGTCCTTTTTAATCCCGCTGGGCGCGGGGGTGTGCAATCGCTCACAACACCTGCCCAGGACGGAGGAGAAAAGGTTAGGGGAGAGGGCAGAACAGGAAGAGAGAGGAGAAAAGCGAGGGGAGAGGGCAGGACAGGAAGAAAGAGGAGAAAAGTGAGGGAAGAGGGCAAGACAGGAAGAGAGAGGAGAAAAGCGAGGGGAGAGGGCAGGACAGGAAGAGAGAGGAGAAAAGCGAGGGGAGAGGGCAGGACAGGAAGAGAGAGGAGAAAAGCGAGGGAAGAGGCCAAGACAGGAAGAGAGAGGAGAAAAGCGAGGGGAGAGGGCAGGACAGGAAGAGAGAGGAGAAAGGCGAGGGGAGAGGGCAGGACAGGAAGAGAGAGGAGAAAGGCGAGGGGAGAGGGCAGGACAGGAAGAGAGAGGAGAAAGGTGAGGGAAGAGGGCAGAACAGGAAGAGAGAGGAGAAAGGTGAGGGAAGAGGGCAGAACAGGAAGAGAGAGGAGAACAGGGCATTCTCTCGCCTTTTTTCCGTCATCCCTTTTCATCCTTCTCTCTCTCTCTATCCTGTAAGGATCCTGTCCTGTCATGGAAGAGAAGGCCATTATGTGGTGATTTAACTCCGTTTCTGGAATTGTAAATACATTACAGTAAGAGCCTGCAGTTGTCTGTCTCTCACACTCTCACACTCACACACACGCGCGCGCAAGCACTTACACACACATTAATACACATATGTTACCGTGGTTAACTGTCAACAGGAAGACTACGCCTGCGTGCTCGTGTGTGTGTGTGTGTGCCTATGCATGTACAGCGAGGAATGCAGGTATGCTGTGTGGTGCAACAGGAGCACTATCAGGTCCTGTTGTGTGTACTTGTAAGACTGGGTGTGCACTTGTAAGACTGGGTGTGCACTTGTAAGACTGGGTGTGCCCTTGTAAGACTGGGTGTGCACTTGTAAGACTGGGTGTGCACTTGAAAGACTGGGTGTGCCCTTGTAAGACTGGGTGTGCACTTGTAAGACTGGGTGTGCCCTTGTAAGACTGGGTGTGCCCTTGTAAGACTGGGTGTGCCCTTGTAAGACTGGGTGTGCCCTTGTAAGACTGGGTGTGCCCTTGTAAGACTGGGTGTGCCCTTGTAAGACTGGGTGTGCCCTTGTAAGACTGGGTGTGCCCTTGTAAGACTGGGTGTGCCCTTGTAAGACTGGGTGTGCCCTTGTAAGACTGGGTGTGCCCTTGTAAGACTGGGTGTGCCCTTGTAAGACTGGGTGTGCCCTTGTAAGACTGGGTGTGCCCTTGTAAGACTGGGTGTGCCCTTGTAAGACTGGGTGTGCCCTTGTAAGACTGGGTGTGCCCTTGTAAGACTGGGTGTGCACTTGTAAGACTGGGTGTGCCCTTGTAAGACTGGGTGTGCCCTTGTAAGACTGGGTGTGCCCTTGTAAGACTGGGTGTGCCCTTGTAAGACTGGGTGTGCCCTTGTAAGACTGGGTGTGCACTTGTAAGACTGGGTGTGCACTTGTAAGACTGGGTGTGCCCTTGTAAGACTGGGTGTGCCCTTGTAAGACTGGGTGTGCACTTGTAAGACTGGGTGTGCCCTTGTAAGCATATTTCAGTAGTATGAGTCAGTATGTGAAGCAGGTGGTGGGTGACCTGAAGTAAGACACACACACAGAAAACAGAATAAAGAGAGAGAGATTTGTCTATCCAAGTTGAGGTCTCTCTCTCCTTCATCTGACTCATGCTGTGTTTATATGGATGGATAATTTTTTATTCAGGGCTGAACAGTAGTTTTCTCCTCTCCTCCCTACGTGTGTGGATCATTTTTCCTTTACCTCTGTTCACCTCCGCTGTTCTTTCTACTGTTACTTCTCTCTCTCTCTCTCTCTCTCTCTCTCTCTCTCTCTCTCTCTCTCTCTCTCTCTCTCTCTCTCTCTCTCTCTCTCTCTCTCTCTCTCTCTCTCTCTCTCTCTCTAAATCAACATAAATATGGGTTGTATTTACAATGGTGCTTGTTCTTCACTGGTTTACCTTTTCTTGTGGCAACAGGTCACACATGTATCTGCTGTGATGGCAGACTGTGGTATTTCACCCAATAGATATGGAAGTTTATCAAAATTGGGTTTGTTTTCAAATTCTTTGTGGGTCTGTGTAATCTGAGGGAAATATGTCTTTCTAATATGGTCATACATTTTGCAGGAAGTTAGGAAGTGCAGCTCAGTTTCCACCTCATTTTGTGGGCAGTGGCACATAGGCAGACAGGCTATGGCAGCCTTTCTCAATAGCAAGGCTATGCTCACTGAGTCTGTACATAGTCAAAGCTTTCCTTAAGTTTGGGTCAGTCACAGTAGTCAGATATTCTGCCACTGTGTACTCTCTGTTTAGGGCCAAATAACATTCCAGTTTGCTCTGTTTTTTGTTTAATTCTTTCCAATTTGTCAAGTAATTATCTTTTTGTTTTCTCATTGGTTGGGTCTAATTGTGTCGCTGTCCTGGGGGTCCGTTGTACACTGAGGATATTTTTGCAGAATCCTGCATGCAGAGTCTTAATTTGGTTTTTGTCCAAATTTTGTGAATTTTTGTTTGGTGAGCGGACCCCAGACCTCACGGCCATAAAGAACAATGGGTTCTATAACTGATTCAAGTATTTTTTAGCCAGATCCTAATAGGTATGTCGAATTTGATGTTCCTTTTGATGGTGTCGAAGGCCCTTCTCTCAGATCTTACACAGCTTTGTGGAAGTTACTTCTGGCGCTGATGTTTAGGCTGAGGTATATATCGTTTTTTGTGTGCTCTAGGGCAACAGTGTCTAGATGGAAATTGTATTCGTGGTCCTGACAACGGGACCTTTTTTGGAACACCATTATTTTTGTCTTAATGAGATTTACTGTCAGGGCCCAGGTCTGACAGAATGTTGTCAGAACATCTAGGTGCTGCTGTAGGCCCTCCTTGATTGGGGACAGAAGCACCAGCTCATCAGCAAACAGTAGACATTTGACTTCAGATTCTAATAGGGTGAGGCCGGGTGCTGCAGACTGTTCTAGTTTCCTCGCCAATTTGTTGATATATCTGTTAAAGAGGGTGGGGCTCAAGCTGCATCCCTGTTTGACCCCACGGCCCTCTGGAAAGAAATGTGTGTGTTTTTTGTCAATTTTAACTGCACACTTATTGTTTGTGTACATAGATTTTATAATGTTGTATGTTTTTCCCCGAACACCACTTTCCATCAATTTGTACAGAAGACCTTCATTACATATTTAGTCAAAAGGTGTTTTGAAATCAACAAAGCATTAGAAGACTTTGCCTTTGTTTTGGTTTGTTTGTTTCTTAATTAGGGAGTCCAGGGGGAATATGTGGTCTGTCGTACGGTAATTTGGGAAAAAGCCTATTTGACATTTGCTCAGTACATTGTTTTCACTGAGGATATGTACGAGTCTGCTGTTAATGATAATGCAGAGTATTTTCCAAAGGTTGCTGTTGATGCATATCCCACGGTAATTATTGGGGTCAAATTTGTCTCCACTTTTGTGGATTGGGGTAATCAGTCCTTGCTTCCACATATTAGGGAAGGTGCCAGAGCTGAGGATGATGTTAGAATTTGTGCAAATTAGAATTTGTGGTCTGTATATTTGATCATTTCATTGAGAATACCATCAACATCACAGGCTGTTTTGGGTTGGAGGGTTTGTATTTTGTCCTGTAGTTCATTCAATGTAATTGAAGAATCCAGTGGGTTCTGGTCGTCTTTAATAGTTGATTCCAAGATGTTTATTTCATCATGTATTTGGTTTTGCTGTTTGTTCTTTGTTATAGAGGCAAAACGATTGGAAAAGTTTTTTATCCATGCATCTCCGTTTTGGATAGATAACTCTTCATGTTGTTATTTATTTAGTATGTTCCAATTTTCCCAGAAGTCGTTAGAGTCTATGGATTCTTCAATTACATTGAGCTGATTTCTGACGTGCTGTTCCTTCTTTTTCTCGCAGTGTATTTCTGTATTGTTTTAGTGATTCTCTCTGTCTGTCTGTCTGTCTGTCTGTCTGTCTGTCTGTCTGTCTGTCTGTCTGTCTGTCTGTCTGTCTGTCTGTCTGTCTCTCTCCTCACTGTCTGTCTGTCTGTCTGTCTGTCTGTCTGTCTGTCTGTCTGTCTGTCTGTCTGTCTGTCTGTCTGTCTGTCTGTCTGTCTGTCTGTCTCTTGCTCTGTGAGTGTTAGTGATGTGATGCTTATCAGTGGAGGGACTGGTACACAGTCTTAACACACTCTGACAACAGCCAGGGAGAGAGAGCATTGCCCACTGAGACACACAGATGCGCACACACAAACTGCTGCTCTCTGTCTCTCTCTCTCTCTCTTTCTCTGTCTCTCGCCGTCTGTCTCTCTGTCTCTGTCTGTCTCTCTCTCTCTGTCTCTCTGTCTGTCTGTCTGTCTCTCTCCTCACTGTCTGACTGTCTCTGTCTCTCTCCTCACTGTCTGTCTCTGTCTCTCTCCTCACTGTCTGTCTGTCTCTCGCTCTTTCTCTCGCTCTGTCTCTCGCTCTGTCTCTCTCTCTCGCTCTGTCTCTCTCTCTCGCTCTGTCTCTGTTTCTCGCTCTGTCTCTCGCTCTGTCTCTCGCTCTGTCTCTCGCTCTGTCTCTCGCTCTGTCGCTCGCTCTCTCTGTCTCTCGCTCTCTCTGTCTCTCGCTCTCTCTCTCTCGCTCTCTCTGTCTCTCGCTCTGTCTCTGTCTCTCGCTCTGTCTCTCGCTCTGTCTCTGTCTCTCGCTCTGTCTCTGTCTCTCGCTCTGTCTCTGTCTCTGTCTCTGTCTCTGTCTCTGTCTCTGTCTCTCGCTCTGTCTCTCGCTCTGTCTCTGTCTCTGTCTCTGTCTCTGTCTCTCGCTCTGTCTCTCGCTCTGTCTCTCGCTCTGTCTCTCGCTCTGTCTCTGTCTCTCGCTCTGTCTCTGTCTCTGTCTCTCGCTCTGTCTCTGTCTCTGTCTCTCGCTCTGTCTCTGTCTCTGTCTTTCGCTCTGTCTCTCGCTCTGTCTCTCGCTCTGTCTCTCGCTCTGTCTCTCGCTCTGTCTCTCGCTCTGTCTCTCTCCTCTCTGTCTCTGGCTCTCACTCTCTCTCTCGCTCTCTCTTGCTCTGTCTCTCGCTCTGTCTCTGTCTCTGTCTCTGGCTCTGTCTCTCACTCTGTCTCTGTCTCTCACTCTGTCTCTGTCTCTCACTCTGTCTCTGTCTCTCGCTCTGTCTCTGTCTCTCGCTCTGTCTCTCGCTCTGTCTCTCGCTCTGTCTCTCGCTCTGTCTCTCGCTCTGTCTCTCGCTCTGTCTCTCTCCTCTCTGTCTCTGGCTCTCACTCTCTCTCTCGCTCTCTCTTGCTCTGTCTCTCGCTCTGTCTCTCACTCTGTCTCTCACTCTGTCTCTATATACTGTATATATACAGTTCATTCTAAAAGTATTCAGACCCCTTGACTTTTTCCACATTTTGTTACGTTATAGCCTTATTCTAAAATCTATTAGAATATTGATTAGAATTGCCCAGAGACTCTAAATTGTTTCTATAACGGGATTGGAGTCCACCTGGGGTAAATTCATTTGATTGGATATTATTTAGAAAGTCACACACCTGTCTATATAAGGTCCCACAGTTGACAGTGATTGTCAGAGCAAAAA
Organism: Oncorhynchus mykiss; assembly: GCF_057628025.1. Classification (NCBI taxonomy): domain Eukaryota; kingdom Metazoa; phylum Chordata; class Actinopteri; order Salmoniformes; family Salmonidae; genus Oncorhynchus; species Oncorhynchus mykiss. The sequence continues at coordinate 9,878,065 of NC_143042.1, read as the reverse complement.
CCAAGCCATGAGGTCGAAAGAATTGTCCATAGAGCTCCAAGACAGGATTGTGTTGAGACACAGATCTGAGGAAGGGTACCAAAACATTTCTTCAGCATGAAGGTCCCCAAGAACGCAGTGGCCTCCATTGTTCTTAAATGGAAGAAGTTTGAAACCACCAAGACTGAGCAATCGGGGGAGGAGGGCCTTGGTCAGAGAGGTGACCATAAACCCGATGGTCACCCTGACAGCACTCCAGAGTTCCTCTGTGGAGATGGGAGAACCTTCCAGAATGACAACCATCTCTGAGGCACTCCACCAGTCAGGCCTTTATGGTAGAGTGGCCAGATGGAAGCCACTCCTCAGTAAAAGGCACATGACAGCCCCCTAAAGGACTCTCAGACCATGAGAAACAAGATTCTCTGGTCTGATGAAACCAAGATTGAACTATTTGGCCTGACTGCCAAGCATCACGGCTGGAGGAAACATGGTGGTGGCAGCGTCATGCTGTGGGGATGTTTTTCAGCGACAGGGACTGGGAGACTTGTCAGGGTCGAGTGAAAGATGAATGAAGCAAAGTACAGAGAGATCCTTGATGAAAACCTGCTCCAGAGCGCTGAGGATCTCAGACTGGGGCAAAGGTTTGCCTTCCATCAGGACACCGACCCTAAGCACACAGCCAAGAGTGGCTTTGGGACAAATCTCTGAATGTCCTTGAGTGGCCCAGCCAGAGCCCAGACTTGAACCCGATCGAACATCTCTAGAGAGACCTGAAAATAGCTGTACAGCGACGCTCCCCATCCAACCTGACAGAGCTTGAGAGGATCTGCAGAGAAGAATGGGAGAAACTCCCCAAATACAGGTGTGCCAAGCTTGTAGCGTCATACCCATGAAGACTCAAGGCTGTAACCGATGCCAAAGGTGCTTCAACAAAGTACTGAGTAAAGGGTCTGAATACTTATGTAAATGTGATTTTTATTTTTTTATATATACATTTTCTAAAATTTCTAAAAACCTGTTTTTCCTTTGTCATCATGGGGTATTGTGTATACTGCCCTACCTAGAAGAAAGGCAGTAACTGCTCATTTGGTCGAAAATGAGTTCATGTTATTTTTGCCACATTAAATACATGCTTAATCATGTGGATAAATACCCTTCCTCTATTGAATTGTGTTTTGGAGAAAATGGGGGGCTCATGTTAGCAGTAACTGCATAAAGTTGCTGTGAAACCAAGGTAAATAAAAGCCATTTTTCTCAGATTCACTCTATGAACAGTTACTGCCTCTGCTTGGTAAGGCAGTATAGATTGACGAGGAAAAATAACAATTTAATCAATTTTAGATAAGGCTGTAATGGAACAACATGTGGAAAAAGCCAGGGGGTCTGAATACTTTGTGAATACACTGTGTACACACACACCAGTCCTTTATCCATTTCCTGGCACCAGCATCTCCCCTGATGTATCCAGCTAATGACTGATCTTTTTTTTTAATGTATTTCTAGATTATAAGATGCATATGTGCATAACATTTATCCAATTATATTATTAGAACCAACAGACTCATGTGAGATACAGTAGCATTAGGTCTCCCTCTCAGAGCTTTACTGTGTAATTATCTGTGTATCCAACATGGTACTGTGTAATTATCTGTGTATCCACCATGGTACTGTGTAATTATCTGTGTAGCCACCATGGTACTGTGTAATTATCTGTGTATCCACCATGGTACTGTGTAATTATCTGTGTATCCACCATGGTACTGTGTAATTATCTGTGTAGCCACCATGTTACTGTGTAATTATCTGTGTATCCACCATGTTACTGTGTAATTATCTGTGTATCCACCATGGTACTGTGTAATTATCTGTGTATCCACCATGGTACTGTGTAATTATCTGTGTATCCACCATGGTTCTGTGTATCCACCATGGTATTATACTTGGTTATACACACGCACACAGACCATGTTGTCCTGCTGATCATAGTTTTGTTCACTGATATTACACACACTGATACACACAGCTCTGTTTGGCTGCATATCTGTTTGTCTGTTTATTGAGTATAATCTATCTCAAATCTCATTGTGAATATGTGGTGAGTATTGGAGTAGGGCATTGACTGTATGAAAAGAATGGACAATAAAGCTTTAGAAATTTGAATTTAAGGAAAATGTACTCCGCGACCTCAGGATGACACTGTACGTGCACGAAGACTAAATAGAATACTGTATCCATCCCCGGGCAGAATCACACACATACACACATACATAGATATACGGGCCAGCTCTCTTTCTGAGTTAGACCAGAAAGACTCCTCTCTCTCTCTGTCTCCCAATCCCTCTTTCACCCCACTGCACACAGAGACAGTGGCTGTCTCTCTCAAAGCATCCATTTGCCTCAAAGTACACCTCACAGAACTCAGTCAATGGGCCAGACACACTGATACATCACACATGTGCTCTCTCTCTTGCTCTCTTCTCTTCTCTATTCTCTCACACACACACACAGTGATGTTGACCAGGCAGCCGTGTCAGACCTCTGTCAGGAGATGTGTAGTGTGTACCGTAGGACCCTGCATCTTGACAGGGCAGCAGCAGATGTATGTGTTTCCCTCTATCATTCTTCTCTCTGTCTCTCTCTTGTTTTTAACCTTTATTTTAACTCTCTCTGTTAATCCTGATTCTGATGTGTTTTTCTCTAGTTTTAACATAGATCCTGTTTCCTCTGTATTGCTGTGTGTTTTTCTAGATCGGTAGGGATATGGTTATGGTATGGTTATGGATATGGTTATTGTATGGTATGGTTATGGATATGGTTATTGTATGGCATGGATATGGTTATTGTATGGTTATGGATATGGTTATTGTATGGTATGGTTATGGATATGGTTATTGTATGGCATGGATATGGTTATTGTATGGTTATGGATATGGTTATTGTATGGTTATGGATATGGTTATTGTATGGTTATGGATATGGTTATTGTATGGCATGGATATGGTTATTGTATGGTTATGGATATGGGTATGGGTATGATATAGATATGGTTATGGATATGGCTATGTTATGGTATGGATATAGTATGGGTATGTGATGGTATGGATATGGTTATGGTATGGATATGGTATGGTTATGGGTGTGTGATGGTATGGATATGGTTATGGTATGGTATGGATTTGGTATGGTTATGGGTATGTGATGGTATGGTATGGATATGGTGATGGTATGGATATGGTATGGTTATGGGTGTGTGATGGTATGGATATGGTTATGGTATGGTATGGATTTGGTATGGTTATGGTATGGTATGTGATGGTATGGATATGGTTATGGTATGGTATGGATATGGTTATGGGTATGTGATGGTATGGTTATGGTATGGATATGGTATGGTTATGGGTGTGTGATGGATATGGTTATGGTATGGATATGGGTATGGATATGGGTGTGTGATGGTATGGATATGCTTATGGTATGGATATGGATATGGCTATGTTATGGTATGGATATGGGTGTGTGATGGTATGGATATGGTTATGGTATGGATATGGTTATGGTATGGTTAGGAATATGGATATGATATGGTTATGGATATGGATATGATATGGTCATGGTATGGTTATGGTATGGATATGGGTGTGTGATGGTATGGATATGATATGGTTATGGTATGGATATGGTTATGGTATGGTTATGGTATGGATATGGTATGGATATGGTTATGGTTATCGTATGGATATGGTATGGTTAGGAATATGGATATGGTTATGTTATGGTATGGTTATGGGTATGGATATGGTTATGGTTATCGTATGGATATGGTATGGTTAGGAATATGGATATGGTTATGTTATGGTATGGTTATGGGTATGGATATGGTTATGGTTATGGGTATGTGATGGTATGGATATGGTATGGTTAGGAATATAGATATGGTTATGGTATGGTTAGGAATATGGATATGGATATGGTTATGGTATGGATATGGCTATTGTATGGTTATGGTTATGGTATGGATGGTATGGTTATGATATGGATATGGTATGTATATCATATGGTTATGGTGTGGTATGGGCATGGATATGGTATGGTTATGGTTATGGTATTGATATGGTTATGTTATGGTATGGTTATGGGGATGGGTATGGATATGGGGATGGTTATGGGTATGGTTATGGTATGGTTATGGTTATGGTATTGATATGGTTATGTTATGGTATGGTTATGGTCATGGTATGGTTATGGGGATGGTTATGTTATGGTTATGGTCATGGTATGGGTGTGGTATGGTTATGGTATGTATATCGTATTGATATGGTATGGTTATCGTGTGGTATGGGTATGGATATTGGTATGGTTATGTTATGTTATGGTTATTGTATGGTATGGATATGGATATGGGTATGGTATAGATATGGTTATGGATATGGCTATGTTATGGTATGGTTATGGGTATGTGATGGTATGGATATGGTTATGGTATGGATATGGTATGGTTATGGGTGTGTGATGGACATGGTTATGGTATGGATATGGGTATGGATATGGGTGTGTGATGGTATGGATATGGTTATGGTATGGTTAGGAATATGGATATGATATGGGTATGTTATGGTATGGATATGGTATGGTTGTGGGTGTGTGATGGACATGGTTATGGTATGGATATGGGTATGGATATGGGTGTGTGATGGTATGGATATGGTTATGGTATGGTTAGGAATATGGATATGATATGGTTATGGATATGGGTATGGATATGGCTATGTTATGGTATGGATATGGTATGGTTATGGGTGTGTGATGGTATGGTTATGGTATGGATATGGGTATGGATATGGCTATGTTATGGTATGGATATGGTATGGTTATGGGTATGGATATGGCTATGTTATGGTATGGTTATGGTATGGTTAGGAATATGGATATGATATGGTTATGGTATGGATATGGTATGGTTATGGTTATCGTATGGATATGGTATTGGTATGGTTATGGTATGAATATGGTTATGGTATGGTTATGGGTATGGATATGGTTATGGTTATGGGTATGTGATGGTATAAATATGGTATGGTTAGGAATATGGATATGGTTATGGTATGGTTAGGAATATGGATATGGTTATGGTATGGATATGGCTATGGTATGGTTATGGTATGGTTATGATATGGATATGATATGTATATCGTATGGTTATGGTATGGGTATGGTATGGTATGGTTGTGGTATGTATATCGTATTGTTATGGTGTGGTATGGGCATGGATATGGTTATGGTATGGATATGGGGATGGTTATGGATATGGTATGGTTATGGTATGGTATTGATATGGTTATGTTATGGTTATGGGGATGGGTATGGATATGGGGATGGTTATGGTATGGTTATGGTTATGGTATGGATAGGGTTATGTATATCGTATGGTTATGGTGTGGTATGTATATCGTATGGTTATGGTGTGGTTATGGTGTGGTATGGTTATGGATATTGGTATGGTTATGTTATGGTCATGGTATGGTTATGGGGATGGTTATGGTCATGGTATGGGTGTGGTATGGTTATGGTATGTATATCGTATTGATATGGTATGGTTATCGTGTGGTATGGGTATGGATATTGGTATGGGGATGGTTATGGTATGGTTATGGTTATGGTATTGATATGGTTATGGTATGGATAGGGGCGGCAGGGTAGCCTAGTGGTTAGAGCGTTGGACTAGTAACCGGAAGGTTGTGAGTTCAAACCCCCGAGCTGACAAGGTACAAATCTGTCGTTCTGCCCCTGAACAGGCAGTTAACCCACTGTTCCCAGGCCGTCATTGAAAATAAGAATTTGTTCTTAACTGACTTGCCTGGTTAAATAAAGGTAAAATAAAAAAATAAATGGTTATGGTGTGGTATGTATATCGTATGGTTATGGTGTGGTTATGGTGTGGTATGGTTATGGATATTGGTATGGTTATGGGGATGGTTATGTTATGGTCATGGTATGGTTATGGGGATGGTTATGTTATGGTTATGGTCATGGTATGGGTGTGGTATGTATATCGTATTGATATGGTATGGTTATCGTGTGGTATGGGTATGGATATTGGTATGGTTAGGTTATGGTCATGGTATGGTTATGGGGATGGTTATGGATATGATATGGGTATGGTTATGGATATGGTTATGGGTATGGTTATGGTATGGATATGGGGATGGTTATGGATATGGTATGGTTAGGGTATGGTATGGTATGGTTATGGATATGGTTATGGTATGGTTATGGTATGGTATTGATATGGTATGGGTATGGCTATGGTATGGATATGGCTATGGTATGGATATGGTTATGGTATGGATATGGTCATGGTATGGTTATGATATGGATATGGTTATGGTATGGCTATGGTATGGATATGGATATGGCTATGGTATGGATATGGGTATGGTTATGGGTATGTGATGGTATGGATATGGTTATGGTATGGTTAGGAATATGGATATGATATGGGTATGGTTATGGTATGGTTATGGATATGGTATGGATATGGATATGGGTATGGATATGGTCATGGTATGGTTATTGATATGGCTATAGTATGGGTATGGTTATTGATATGGCTATAGTATGGGTATGGTTATGGTTTTGGATATGGTTATGGTATGGTTATGGATATGGTATGGTTATGGATATGGTATGGATATGGTATGGCTATGGTTATGTTATGGTTATGGTCATGGTATGGGTGTGGTATGTATATCGTATTGATATGGTATGGTTATCGTGTGGTATGGGTATGGATATTGGTATGGTTAGGTTATGGTCATGTTATGGGGATGGTTATGGATATGGTTATGGGTATGGTTATGGTATGGATATGGGGATGGTTATGGATATGGTTAGGGTATGGTATGGTTATGGATATGGTTATGGTATGGTTATGGTATGGTATTGATATGGTATGGGTATGGCTATGGTATGGATATGGATATGGCTATGGTATGGATGTGGTTATGGTATGGGTATGGTTATGGATATGGTCATGGTATGGTTATGATATGGATATGGTTATAGTATGGTTATGGTTATGGTATGTATACTGTATGGGTATGGTTATGGGTATGTGATGGTATGGATATGGTTATGGTATGGTTAGGAATATGGATATGATATGGTATGGTTATGATATGGATATGGTTATAGTATGGTTATGGTTATGGTATGTATACTGTATGGGTATGGTTATGGGTATGTGATGGTATGGATATGGTTATGGTATGGTTAGGAATATGGATATGATATGGGTATGGTTATGGTATGGATATGGTATGGATATGGATATGGTCATGGTATGGTTATTGATATGGCTATAGTATGGTTATGGTTATTGATATGGCTATAGTATGGGTATGGTTATGGTATGGATATGGGGATGGTTATGGTATGGTTATGGTTTTGGTTATGGTATGGTTATGGTTATGGATATGGTATGGGTATGGTTATGGATATGGTTATGGATATGGTTATGGTATGGTTATGGTATGTATATCGTATGGTTATGGTGTGGTATGGTTATGGTACAGTTATGGTGTGGTTGGGTATGGTTATGGTATGTACAGTGGGGCAAAAAAGTATTTAGTCAGCCACCAATTGTGCAAGTTCTCCCACTTAAAAAGATGAGAGAGGCCTGTATTTTTCATCATAGGTACACTTCAACTATGACAGACAAAATGAGAAAAACAATCCAGAAAATCACATTGTAGGATTTTTTATGAATTTATTTGCAAATTATGGTGGAAAAGAAGTATTTGGTCAATAACAAAAGTTTATCTCAATACTTTGTTATATACCCTTTGTTGGCCATGACAGAGGTCAAACGTTTTCTGTAAGTCTTCACAAGGTTTTCACACACTGTTGCTGGTATTTTGGCACATTACTCCATGCAGATCTCCTTTAGAGCAGTGATGTTTTGGGGCTGTTGCTGGGCAACACGGACTTTCAACTCCCTCCAAAGATTTTCTATGGGGTTGAGATCTGGAGACTGGCTAGGCCACTCCAGGACCTTGAAATGCTTCTTACGAAGCCACTCCTTCGTTGCCCGGGCGGTGTGTTTGGGATCATTGTCAGACCCATTGTCAGACCCAGCCACATTTCATCTTCAATGCCCTTGCTGATGGAAGGAGGTTTTCACTCAAAATCTCACGATACATGGCCCCATTCATTCTTTCCTTTACACGGATCAGTCGTCCTGGTCCCTTTGCAGATAAACAGCCCCAAAGCATGATGTTTCTACCCCCATGCTTCACAGTAGGTATGGTGTCCTTTGGATACAACTCAGCATTCTTTGTCCTCCAAACATGACGAGTTGAGTTTTTACCAAAAAGTTTTATTTTGGTTTCATCTGACCATATGACATTCTCCCAATCTTCTTCTGGATCATCCAAATGCTCTCAGATGGGCCTGGACATGTACTGGCTAAAGCAGGGGGACACGTCTGGCACTGCAGGATTTGAGTCCCTGGCGGCGTAGTGTGTTACTGATGGTAGGCTTTGTTACTTTGGTCCCAGCTCACTGCAGGTCATTCACTAGGTCCCCCTGTGTGGTTCTAGGATTTTTGCTCACCGTTCTTGTGATCATTTTGACCCCACGGGGTGAGATCTTGCGTGGAGCCCCAGATCGAGGGAGATTATCAGTGGTCTTGTATGTCTTCCATTTCCTAATAATTGCTCTCACAGTTAATTTCTTCAATCCAAGCTGCTTACCTATTGCAGATTCATTCTTCCCAGCCTGGTGCAGGTCTACAATTTTGTTTCTGGTGTCCGTTGACAGCTCTTTGGTCTTGGCCATAGTGGAGTTTGGAGTGTGACTGTTTGAGGTTGTGGACAGGTGACTTTTATACTGATAACAAGTTCAAACAGGTGCCATTAATACAGGTAACGAATGGAGGACAGAGGAGCCTCTTAAAGAAGAAGTTACAGGTCTGTGAGAGCCAGAAATCTTGCTTGTTTGTAGGTGACCAAATACTTATTTTCCACCATAATTTGCAAATAAATTCATAAAAAATCCTACAATGTGATTTTCTGGATTTTTTTCCCTCATTTTGTCTGTCATAGTTGAAGTGTACCTATGATGAAAATTACAGGCCTCTCTCATCTTTTTAAGTGGGAGAACTTGCACAATTGGTGTCTGACTAAATACTTTTTTGCCCCACTTTATATCGTATGGTTGTGGTGTGGTATGGTTATGGTGTGGTATGGTTATGGTATGGGTGTGGTATGGTTATGGTGCACCTTTTACTGTCTCCATGTTAGCACGAGAGAGATAGAGAGAGGGAGATCTCATAAGATTGGTTACTGTGTGCAACCAATCTGTGGGTCTGTGTATGTATGTTGGACCTGGAATGTGTGTGTGATGCACTCCAACATTAATTTGTGTGTGTTTTCTCTCCTCAGACGACGGGCCGTACCAGCAGAACCCTCCCCTCGCCTCTTCCAATACACTCCTACTACCAGAAGACCGACGACAGAGCCTCGTCCCTGTAGAGTTCGCCGGCCTCCTCCACGGCTCCTCGCCGGCCTGCGAGACGCCCGACACACCCTACCACCTCTACACCTCCAACACCAATCCCAAAGCCCGAAAACACACCCCCTCGGACCCCCACACCAGCCCGGTAACCACGGTCGGTAACCAGGGCAACCTCACTTCTGAAACCCAGCCCTTTGAATTAGGAATTGGACTTCCACCGCCCCTCATTATCCCTCACACAGGAAACGAGGCGTTGGCTCTGAAGACCCCCAAAGATCCCCTCAAAGACGACAGACCCCCCAAACCTCAGGTAGTCTATCGCACCATTTTCCACACCCGGGTTAACCAGAACCCCCAGAGGGCCTCGCCCTCCTCCTCCTCGCCGTATGGTTGGAACGGGGAGGCGGTGGTGGTGAGGGGGTGTGTGTCGGGAGCTGGTGGACCCAGGGAGGGGACACCGGCGTCTGGATACGAGGACAGGGCCTTTACCCTGGGCAGGATGAAATCCATACCTCGCAGTGTGCTGGACCTAAAGCTCTCCAAGTCACTGTCCAAGTCTGACTCCAACCTGGTGGCTGTGTCACCCATACAGGTCTGTTGTTGTGTTTATATCCCCTTTTAATGGAGAAACAATGCTGTTTTTTTGACCATTCCCTCTTTATCTTGTGTGAAATGTCAGGTGTAATATTAATTACGGTTAAAAGTACTGCCCCAGGCTTATTACACTGAGAGGGTGGGTCTTGGTAAATGTATGGAGATTGCGTGGCTGTGTGCTCAATTTTATACATCTGTCAGGTGTGGCTGAAATAGACAAATATTTTGTTTGTTTGGTTACCATTGGGGGAATGACTGTTACAGAACCTCACCTTAGAATTTGCTTCAAGCCACAGACAGTTGTCCAACTTGATAAACGATATTGATTCAATTGATGGATCCATTGTTAAACGTAGATTAATGGACAGTGTGTTGACGGTCTCTTTCAGGAGGAGTACCACTGGGGGTCGGGGGCCAGGGGCCAGGGGCCGAGAGGAAGCCCAGGGGACACCGAAAGTCCTGGGGGCCAGCTTGAGAGAACACCCTCCTTCACTGCTGAATGGGAGGAGGTGAGAGAAGCACGTGCTGTGGCTGCTGTTCAGTCAGATAGAAATGTCATGTCTAGAACTTAAACAAAGAAGAAATGACGTGGTCTATTAAGACGTGGTCAATTATCTGTGAGTCTGTTCTACACAATTAGTTTCTGGTCCAAGAGAAAAGTGACATGAATGTCCAGGTTCCTTTACTTTCTCTTCTATAAAGTAAAAAAAGAAAAGGTGAGAGGAAATTAAGAAAAGAGAGGAGATTGAATAAGAAAAAAGGTATGAAAAATGCATACCGCGATGGAGAGATAGAAAGTAAAAAGCATTTGTGTGTGTGTGTGCGTGAGGGGGGGGTGATGTACCTCTGACATACTTTTAAGCATGATTGTGATCCACGTGTTTATTTCCATTGGTGAGATATATTATACACACTGACTCAGCCAAATGATATTCTGGTCACTATTCAAACTAGACACACACACACACACACCACCACTAATGCTTTTCTTGGGTGTGTTTGGAGAGGTGACCGATGTTAAGATGTGCAGGAAAAGGAGTCCAGCTTCATACCCAGGAACACACCCAGGAACACACACACGTTAAGCCACCTCTTCCATACACATATGATCAGCCTATACAATTCATTAGAAAGATATCAACCTCACTAATTGCCACTTTACAGTCCAAATCATCATCATTAGTGTAGAGCCTTGTTCTAGACTGGATTCTGCACTCCTGAACATAGCAACAAAACACTTAAGCTGATTGGCTAATATACTGGGTGTGTTTGACATGTGTGATCTAATTGATGTGTATGATCATATGGCTTTTTCACATGCTGTATAGTAGGGTTGTGATGATCCCAGTTTATCAGATGCTGTATAGTAGGGTTGTGATGATCCCAGTTTATCAGATGCTGTATTGTAGGGTTGTGATGATCCCAGTTTTTCACATGCTGTATAGTAGGGCTGTGATGATCCCAGTTTATCAGATGCTGTATAAGTAGGGTTGTGATGATCCCAGTTTTTCACATGCTATATATTAGGGTTGTGATGATCCCAGTTTTTGGTTCATTAGCGATGGTTTGCCATACATTGCAAACGCCATACAATTCTATAGAGGCTGAATGATGATGATAAATTACCTACAGATTATTCTATTAATCTGCAGCAATTATACAGAGAAGGGTCATATTTAATTACCTGCTTCGGGAAAACAGAATGGGAGCGCTGGGAAATGAAGGAAATCTACACTTTATCTAGAAAACTATGTGGACACCTATTCAAATGAGTAGATTTGTCTATTTCAGCCACACCTGACAGGTGTATAAAATTGAGCACACAGCCACGCAATCTCCATAGACAAACATTGGCAGTAGAATGGCCTTACTGAAGCGCTCAGTGACCACCAACGTGGCACCGTCATAAGATGCCACCTTTCCAACAAGTCAGTTTGTCAAATTTCTGCTCTGCTAGAGCTGCCCCTGCCAACTGTGAGGGGTGTTATAGTCAAGTGGAAACGTCTAGGAGCAACAACGGCTGAGCCACCAAGTGATAGGACACACAAGCTCACAGAACAGGACCGCTGGAGCGTGAAGCGCGTAAAACTTCAATTCCTCGGCTGCACTCACTACTGAGTTCCAAACTGACTCTGGAAGCAACCTCAGCACACTAACTGTTTGGCAGTTAAGCAGCCACACACAAGCTCACTGCCATTGGACTCTGGAGCAGTGGGAACGCGTTCTCTAAAGTGATGAATCACGCTTCACCATCAGGCATTCCAACGGACAAATCTGGGTTTAGCGGATTCCAGGAGAACGCTATCTGCCGATTGCACAGTGCCAACTGTAAAGTTTGGTGGAGGAGGAATAATGGTCTGGGGCTGTTTTTCATGGTTTGGGCCCCTTAGTTCCAGTGAAAGGAAATCTTAATGCTACAGCATACAATGACATTCTAGATGATTATGTGCTTCCAACTTTGTGGCAACAGGTGTGGAAGAACTTGACTGGCCTGCACAGAGCCATGACCTCAACCCCTTCAAACAACTTTGGGATGAATTGGGACTCCGACTGCGAGCCAGGCCTAATCGCCCAACATCAGTGCCCGACCTCACAAATGCTCTTGTGGCTGAATGGAAGCAAGTCCCCACAGCAATGTTCCAACATCTAGTGGAAAGTTATCCCAGAAGAGTGAAGGCTGTTATAGCAGCAAAGGGGGGGACCAACTCCATATTAATGCCCATGATTTTGGAATGAGATGTTCGACTAGCAGGTGTCCACATACTGTTGGTCATGTATTTGTTCTATTTTGAGAATAAATGCAAGAGAGAGTTCTGCTATAGCAAGAGGATGCCCACAAGGGAAGGCTCACTAAAGAACTGTATGTGCTTATATGGATAGTGCTCTTAAACAGGCAATCTGCTGTTGATACATCCATTTTTGGACTTATAAATCAATTATATGTACCCATTGATTCTTGAAGAATATAACTTATAAATG